>NC_136487.1:96864452-96894452 GCF_053919585.1 Euprymna scolopes
GATTTTTTCTACAAATTTGACATTTACGGCGAAGTCGCATGCACAGCGAGACATTTGACCTTTTTTATTTCGTTTCTTTCAAAACAATTATAATGAAAACGGGAACGAATATGATGAAATGAAATATTCCAGATTTTATTTTATCATTACATTTGTATTTATAACTAGTTTATCGTAAACGTTGTATCGTAGGTTTTTCCTCGTAAAATACAAAAGAAAATGACATGAAAACAATTTGTCTGTAGAAACGATATTTTGTCGTTAACATTAAATACATAATATCATTTAATGTATATGCATGTATTTTAAAATAAATTCTATATATAATTTTTGTTTTTATTTCCATTTGTGTTTCGCTTTTTGTTTTCTTTTTAACAACGCAAATTTTTATTTGTACATACGATATTCACAGAAGTTAATTATTATCGCATAATTTACTCATTTAATTGTTCTTGTGAATCTGTAGCGTGAAACCTGGCTTGCATGCAACTTTTTTATCATACAACACGTGAAAGCATGATGTCAACCGGAGTTATAACACAGTTTTGGTGGCCCAAGACAGGACTGCCACTTCTGGTGCCACCACCAGCTATGAGAATTAAGAACTTAGCCACTGAGCAGAGTATTCATGAAAAAGACAACAAAGAAACTTGATCAACTAGAAAGAATATAGAATATCGTCCCAAGATTTGCGAAATCCAACTGCACACATTAACGAGTATAAATGTAAGGAAACAAGAAAATCGTATCGAAAAAAAAAAAGATTTAATTTAAGAAAATGAAATATTTTTATTTATACAAATTTACAATAGTTTTAAAAATAGCTTGCGTAATAAGAATGTTCGTGTCTGAAAAGTTTGTCTCGTTTATAAAATGTTCTAAAATGAGGAGAATGTATTGGTCTTTTTAAGTAGTGAGTACTGGTGAAGTTTTGAAATATTTTGTTTGGCACTTTCTGGCTGTTTACGTAAAGAGCTGGAAGATGCCAAATAACTTATCCAATCAGAAAGCGAGAAAATTAAACAGTAAGTTTAATTCGAAAATTTAGAAAACCGAATAGTGTTTTGTTTTTTTTATTAAATCTTTTTAAAAAAATTTTTTGTGGAGAGAGAACTGTTGTTGGTGATGTGATGTTTGAATTAGTGTGTATATTTTCTGTTCCATACAATTCAGCGGCGATATGTTCTTGTTGTTTTATGTTTTTGTTGTTGTTGTTGTTGTTGTTGTTGTTACTTTTTCACCCCAAACAAGGCACAATGCCACTTGGATGTAAGGGAAAAATTTGCAGGGATACTCTATAGGGAGTTTAGCGGCAAGATGTCTGTTCGTATGACACTTTAACTCCTGTATGTCAGTACAGTAGGGGAAGCAGGGACCCGGGAGGAAATTCCAAAGTCTAGCAGTTCGCAGGAAGAATTTATTTGAGTAGAAGTTTTCCGGCATTTATAGATTTCTACAGTGTAGGGTGGGATTTTGCTGCTTGTTAAATTAGTCGCTGGTATTTACGTCGAGGAAAAACAAGAGCTTGGTATGCGTCGCAGCACCTTCCATTCAAATACTTGTAAAATAGGCACAAGGATGCAATATTGCGTCGATGGGACAGTGGTTGGAGTTTGATTGACAGTGCAGGACCTATTAGGTTGGCCACTCTTTTCTTAACCCTGTCTAAGGGTTAAAGATTAGTAGCAGATGCACCAGCCCAAATGTGGCAACAATACTCCATGCATGGGAGAATGGGGGTACAGGATAGTCTAAGACTTTCTTGTATGGTAAAGAGAGCCCATCTTTTTGCAGCAGCCTTGGCATTTCCTTCCATATATACAAATAATATATCTAATTCATGTTTCCTGTAAACGGTAAGCCGAGAAGTTTGAACGAGCAGCTTTGAGGTAGAGTATGATTAACCATACCTATCAGTGATTGAAGATATTTATTGTAATTATTAAAGGAAAGAAGCTTAGACTTGACAGCATCGACTGTTACGATCGATTTGTCCGCATTCCACTACAGACTGTAGGTCTTTCTCTAAGGTTTTAGCAATTCTCTTCGATATTTGTTCATTCATTTTCCCCTCCTGACTGTTATAAAGCTTGGTATGATCAGCAAATATACACATCTTTCTTTGTAACAAATTAAGTAAACAAAAAATGAATCCGAATCTAATAGGGAATAAACATGGTTTAGAATCTTGCAGTACCTTTAATTATTTGTGCATTATTTTTTGTCTCTGTCAATAGTTTTGATTTAATTTGTAACAGTATTGATTTACAATGAGTTCTAAAAAATAAGTAAAAAAAATCACTGAATATACATACACACATATTGGATTTATATGCTGGCTTAAATTCCTCATCTTCATTTTAAAACCCTGTCTTTTTACCCTTCTTTCTTCTCTGTTGCTATGTCCTGGTTACCCTCCATCCTTTTTCCAGCATCTCTCTCATCCTCGCATCCGTTTTCGTCATTGTGTTTGGCTTGCATGCCTAATGAACCGCCCTCTTTTTTGTCTTCACTTTAGTGTTCTTGTCGGATGTGAATCGCAAATCATCAAACATCAAGAAGATCACGTGACAGTCAGTATAAGTTAAACCGGACCAGCCTTCAACATGTTCAGTCAACACACGTACACATACGCACACACACACGCGCGCGCAGACACACACACACACACACACACACAAAGTTATTTTAAAGAATTAAAAACTGAAAAGCCGTTTATAAAATAAAAATGCGAATTAAATTAGTTGTAAGATCGACCATTTTCAAATAATCATTATTTCGCCACAACCACGTCTTCGCCGTGCAGGCGGGGACTTAGCGCTTTGAATCAAAGCGTAGTATCTGTACCAGCGTTAAATCTTCTTATCAACCGAATTTCACCTCGGAATTACGCTGTGCGTTGTTTTGAAGGGTTAGTTAAAATAAACTCGAATAAAAGGGAAATATTGATTGAATGATAGATTGCATTGACTCACCCTGACACTATTCACGAGTGTAAGGATGTACTTTTGTAGTTTTACATTTAAAGAGTTCAATAAAAGAAAGAAATATTTAGCTGTCCAAGGGAAGTAATTTAAATTAGTTTACAAACATCATTCTACCATTTAAGGGTTCATCAATCCTGCCACGACCACGTCTCAACATCTTTCTCTCGTTTGTAAGGTTTCACTTAATGTGAGAAAATGTTTCTTTTTTCTTGATCATAAATTCGTTCGTTTATGTTGTCGGCACATCAAATAAAATTAGTATTTCCTATCAATTTTTTACACTTCATCTGACTTATTAATTAAGAAAAGAAAGGGGGTCGTAACCTCTCGGGAAACTTTATTTATATTTTATATATAAATTATGAAAATAAAACGTTTAGTATTTGATTTTGTCTCAACGCCATGTTGAAATTAATGAAGGAAAAGTGACTGTCTATTCGCTCGTAAGTGAATGTGTGCGGACTTTTCTTCCTTTTCGTTAGAATGTTAATGTCATATGGCACTAGTAAGCCATTTCTAAGATTCGATGGCAGACTTCATTTCGACCTTATCATATGCCCCGTAATCTTCTTGTCGACAGAAATAACTGCTTTTTTGTTTACACGTTGTAAGTAGTTGCTGAATAAATTGTGACGTCTCTTTTTTCCTTCTCTTCTTTCCCTTGTTGATAAGCTGTCCTAGTCGTAGTGATGAAATAACAGCAATAGTTTCTTGTCTTCTCCTTTCCTTGGGTGTTGCAAGAGGATACTAAATTGAAATAAAAAAAACAACGACAACCTGACTTAATGACATCATTCTCTCTGTTGTTTTATTCTTTTGCAGCACGTGTCTATTGTCAATTCCCGGACATGTGAATTAAGATGAAGCTTCGAAAAAAAGTTACCGAATACCATCAGTTTACCAGCCAAAGAGCGAAATATTTTCCTCTTTTCGCCAGGTTTCATTTTGCACTTACTGTCAGTGACGTCATATCTTGACACGTAGACAGAGTTCTAATTTATCTTTTTTTAATTCCATTTTAATTCCAAACAAGGCACTGTGCCACTTTAATGTAGGGAGCGGGGATACTATACCATAAGCTGCAGGGATACTATGTAGTGAGTTGTGCAACAAGATGTCTGTTCACGTTACACTTGAACTTCTGCATGTCAGTACAGTTGGAAAAGCAGGAATTCGGAAGGGAGTTCCAAAGTCTAGTAGTTCTGGGGTGTTCTAGTGTAATTTTCCATTCCTCTTCTTCATTTAACCTTCTATACAAAATATCGTTTTAACACAATTTTTACACGCCAAGTTAAATATTGCTATTAATGATAGGACGATTCCAATATTTTCCCGATTCCGATACAATTACCGATTCCGATTTTTTATAAATATCTAATTATTTAACTATAAGGTTGTTATTTCCCCCGATTTTCGTAAAAAAAAAAACACATGTTAAATATGCAGATGTTTTGATGTTTTCCTAAAAATCGAAATACACTTGTGGAGGATGATCTATCGATTTTCGTTTTACTAGTAATTTAAAATCAATAAATGTCAATTATTTTATCATTATTACCAGCAATGGAATATTTTGGTTTAAACAAACTCAAATAAAAATAGCAATTAAAAGAATCATTTTGGTATCGGAAAATAAACATCAATTTTTCCGATTCTGATAACCCCTAATCTTCCGCTTTTTCCGATTCCCGATTCCGATTCTTATTAATCGTCCAGACACTAATTGCTACAGATATAGACCGAGCGTTAATAAGAGATGATGAAGGTAAAATACTTTATTCATTGTGGTACGTGGTGTATGCTTATCGGTCGTCTTCTACTGTGCATAGGAAATAAATAAATCCATTGGAATTATTATTTGCTTTTGTCTTAGCAAATTTATTGACGACAGCTACAGACTTGAAAGTAAGCATTATTTGCTTAAGATTCTTGTTTTGTTTTTGGGAGGCGCTAATGAATAACTAAAAGCGACTCAACTGCATCTTTTCAAACCTTTTTTGTTTGTTTAGAGTTAGTACAACACTTGCCTTATTATAGTACCATCTCTTGGATTAGTTTTGTGTACTCAGACGACTGTGATACTCATTTAACGGTTCTGTTTACGCCATACCAAAAATGACGGACAACAATTTTACCAGAAGGCAAATCTGAAAAGCGCCGAATAATGATGCTAGATTGTTGCAATCAAAACAAAAGTGTTGTATGTAAAACTGATGAGCGGTAAAATATGTGAATGGAATTATTTTTACATGACAAATCCTGTAAATTGCTTTGGTGCATAGGAAACTATGGAACCGGTTGAATTATGGAAAGGAGAAGCAGAAATACGACGGGAACAGACGTTGATGGAAGAAGTAACAGATAACTGGAGACATTGAAAATGAATTAAAAGCATAATTCAGAAATAAGAGTGAGAAAGAAAGAAAATTTTAAAGATACAGAAAGAATGAGTAATGAATAGAAAGTCTTGTGAAAGAAGGTAAAATTGGGAAAAAAGTAGAGATTAAATGGAAACCACTAATCTCTCCTTCTTAGATAGGATTTTAAAAATAAGTCTCTTGCCTAATAGGTGCCACACTATCAAGCAAGCTGCATTCATCGCTACAATTTTGCATCCATGTGCGTGTTTTATAAGTAATTTAATGGAATGTGCTCTGATGAATATGTGCCTACTTGACGTAAATACTCTCGACCAACTCGGAAAGCAGCAAAAGCACACCCCTTCGCTGTCGAGATCCCGAGGTGCTGGAAAGCCACTTTAATAGTTATTCCCTCAAATTGCTAAACTTTAATTTTATCCGTCTCTGGCTTCTCTGATTATACTGACACGCAGAAGTTTAGATATAATATTAACAGACATCTCGTGCTCAACTCCCTACACAGTGCCCTTGCAGACATGCTCCCGAATAGTAGCTCCTTGGGTCCAAGTGGCAATATTACTTGTTTGGGGTGAATTGGAATAAAAAAGAAAAAACGAAAGTTCAAAAAGAAAGCAAATTAACGAAATAATACAGAAATAGTAATGAAAATAAAGATTACAAAGAATAAAAAAAGAGAAAAAAAGAGAAAAATGCAAAAAAAGTTTTTGAAAAAACTGTAAAAGAAACTGATTAAAGAAAATATTAAAGTAGACAAAACAGAAAGGAAAAGATAAATAACACAGAATGGCAAAGAAAAAAAGTATAGAATAATAACAGATAAAATATAGAACAAAAGAGAATGAAAAATGGTTGAACGTTTATAAAAAGAACGAAATACATAATTATAAAACAAATGTAAAAACGAAAACAACAGAAAAATAACGCAACAAAGGAAAAAAGAAAAAAAGAGAAAATGACTGAAGAAACGATTAAAAGAATTAAAGAACATACGAAACTGAAAGAAATGGCAATGCTAAGAAGAAAAGATAAACGATTACACAAAGTGATTAAATAAAAACAATCATACTTGAAAGAAAAAGCGAAGATTAAGAGAAAAAAAGAAACGATAAAAACGAAAGATGAAAAAAAGGAAAAGGAAGAAAAGAAAACTTTAGTAATATTTTGATTTGATAAATGTGGACATCCGTTTCCCGTCTTGTTTTTTGTCGGCCAATCGCCATTTTCTCTCTTTTTTTTTTTTTAGATATATGCTTTATCTATGAAAGTTAGATAAAATATATCTAAGTAGCTAATTTTCTTCTTCATCTTTTATTTCTCTTCTCTTTCTCTCTCTCTCTCTCTCAAAAAAAAAACAAAAAAAAACACAATATGTAATGGTAAACTCGGCGTGTCTGATTCACGCCATATCACTATATTATTTTCGCTAATATTCTTGTTAAAATATAAATTCATATGTCCTCACTCCAGCTATATATTAAATAGTTGGGTAGACTGTACCTCAGTCATTGCTGGTGCAATTAGCCAGGGAGAAAGAAAATCGCAAATAGCATCAGCCTTTCGCTGTCTATCCGAGTATATTTTTCAGTCGTCCTAAAATTCTTCTTGCCACGAGACTGTCAGTAAGCGTGGAAATTGCTCTGCCTGTGCTTCAAAATACTCCCGCAGAATCACATATATAAGTGCATCCATGGTATCTGAAAACTGAAAGAAGGTTGTATATACGTGTGTGCGTGTGTGTATGAATTTGAAAATTAGGCGAAACGCCTTTAGAAATACGAATAAGAACCAGATCTTTCTTTTATTAAAATTCGTTTTTTTTTTAATTTTGGTAAAGAAAAAATGATTTTAAAAAATATATGTGCATCTTGTTGGTGGTTCCTAACAACATATTGCTTAAATTTCGAATTCAAATCCAAACAAATACTTTGAAAGAACATTTCTATTTTAATTCGTGTGTATATGTGTGTGTATGTGCACTTGATTTGAAAAACTCCGCCTATAATTGAAATCGAAACGTGCAGCTTAAGTGATCATAAGTATAATGTTATAAATATATATATATATATATATATATATATATATATATATATATAATTGATTATCATGGTTTTCCTCTTCTAGCAATCATCAGAAACTTTAGTATACTAGCTAGAGAGAGGCAAATGTTAATGTGCTATTCATAGTATTCTTCTAGATATATTTTTATAATGAGTGGTTGAACCAGAAAAACGAGGTCGTAGTTTTTTTGTTTTTTGTTTTTGTAAATATATTTAATTATATTATTATTAACTTCATTAGAAATAACTAGGGTAAAGAAACAAAACATAAATGCGGACTCTCATGTGCGAACAAAGACTGGACGACCATATGTATTAGTTTAGTGGAAACGTAAGATGGGGCTAAGTCGGCTAATTGTTGTTTAAATGGGTTTAGAGGCTGTTATTTTTATATTGCACTAGGCATTAGAAATATTGGATTAAAAGAATAATAAAAAAAACGACATGGTTTTATGCTTCAATCCTCACCCACAATGTATATATGGATATATATATATATATATATATATATATATATATATATATATATATATGTATATATATATGAGAGAGAGAGAAAAATAGATCTATATACAGAGAGATACATATATATGTATGATTTATTTTATTTGTGTACATAAAATGTTAAAAGAGATACAGTATATTTTGTAGCGATTTTCAGTATTTAATTCAACATATATAATATATACATATATATAATATATATATATATATATATATATATATATATATAGAGAGAGAGAGAGAGAGAGAGAGAGAGAGAGAGAGAGAAAGAGAGAATAAGTTCAGAAAATAAAAAGGAAAATTATATAGGAACTTTATTAGATATCAATAAGGGTTACAGAAAGCGGAATAAGTGAAAAATCTCTTTCGGCCATAGCGTTTTGAAGCTAAATACTTCTCGTCAAAAAAAAAAAAGAGAAAACGCCAACATCATACAAATATAAAGGTAAAAAAACAATACCTACTTTGAAAACCTTCAGATTAAAATTGGAAAAATGTTTGAGATTAGAATTGAAAAAAAATAATGGAGGTGTATGATCGGATTAAAAGAGACAATGAGTAAAAAAACAATGAAGGGCAAAAGATATACAAAACAATATATAGGAAAATGAAACAAGATTTTTTTAAATTAGATAAATATAAAAAAAATTAATAGAGTACTTCAAAACTTTTTACACTTAAAAATTGTTCAAAAATTTTTAAAAAATACAATAAAGTTCTGAAAAAATATTTAAATTATAAAATACAAATAAAGCAGAACAAAGTATGGAAAAAGTAGGAAATAGAAAGAGAAAAATAAGAAAGTTCAAATGTAAATCAACTCAAATTCTTGGAAGATAATCCATCATGATAAAGAGAAACGGAAGTTAATGTCCAGTGCATTCGTATGCCAAATAATCAAGAAGAAAGATTTCTATGTATGAAAGATTTCTAATGAGTCTGAAAAGGCACCGAAGGAGTAATCCGAAAAAGTAATCCAAATCCAAGTTCTTGAATAGGGAAATTCTCACGGAAGGAACATGTGTCAGCATATTTTGTCTGGATCTGTTCCGATTTCCTTGTGTATTTCCTAGTTTCTATGCATCCGCCATATTAACTTATAACTGTAGTACATTTGAATCCATCTAGATCTATCTTCAATAGTAATATACATATATATATATATATATATATATATATATATATATATATATATATGTATATATATATATATATATATATATATATATATATATATATATCCTCTCTCTCTCTTTCGATATCCCCATTTCTTTCATCAGTTTTTTTTTTCATGAATCTTTTATCTACTTCCACGTCTGTTGTTTCAATTTTTGTCCTTTTCTCTTTGTTTCTTTTTACTTTCTTTTCTTCAAATCTGGTGAAGAAGACGAAGAATATTATCACTCGATGCCATACGAATAAGTACAAAGCACAAAAATGCTTCTAGAATTTCCTAAATATTCTTTGTTCCACCTAAAATTCTTCAAAGCGATAAATAAAAAAAAAACGTCTAGATTCCATTTTTTGCGTTTGTTTTTCTTCGACGACATTTTATTTTTCTCCATATAAAATAATTTTCTTTTCAAATATCTGCAGATCAATGACAAAATTGTATTTAATGTTAACATAAATATTTCAAGGCTTTCTGAGTTTTTTTTTATTTTATTTTATTTACAATTTCCATTTGCTGGCCTTTGCGATCCCATCCCATGAGCAATTTCAATGTTTATTTTGTTGTATTTTTTGTACAAAACTTTACAATAACAAATAACAGACGGATTGTATTGCACAATATTCTTTCAAATTGTATATTCTAGTTTTGATTTCAAACATACAAGTATCCACCTTAAACAGTTAAACAAACTTTAATTGAAAATATTCGATTTGGATAACGAAGTAAAATGTTAGCAACACCTGCCTCTCTCTCTCTCTCTCTCTCTCTCTCTCTCTCTCTCTCTCTCTCTCTCTCTCTCTTTCTCTCTCTCTCTTTCTCTCTCTCTCAGAATTTTCCACAATTGCTACTTTTTAATATTAAATGTGAATGCTTTAGTGTTGTCGAATGACATTGATTTTTCATAGTTTAAAATGTTCACATTTCTTCCTCTTTCTTACTAGCTTTTTTTTTTTAGCATTTTATTTTTTTTTTCATTTAACTAATCAATTCTTTAAACATGTTTTATTTCGTTCCTCTGTCTTAACTCTGTTTTGTTCTCAAACAAACTGCTGATAAAGGTTGATGGTAAGGAAAACCATATCATGTTTAAGCATTACTTTGATGTTACGAAATAGTTTTCTGAAACACGCGTACATATGGATACACATAAAGTTTTACCTTCGTAGCTTGATTATAATATTAAAACTTTTTGCTAATCATCTTCTAAATGTTATAATCTACAGAATTATAAAATAAAATATTTGATTGGCATAAACTTATTTTTATCTGCAATATTTAAGTAATCAAGAGTTTCATGCAATCTAATTTGGTAAAAATAAATTGATCTGCCGAGGATATTTTGAATGGTTTTTATCCTTAACTGGAATATATATATATATATATATATATATATATATATATATATATATATATATATATATATATATATATATATATATATATATCATAGAGAGAGAGAGATTGGATGAGAGAGTGAGTCCAACAGCACGTACCAGGCAAAATCAGAAATGAGACATACCGAGCAACGGACGTACTTTTCAATGCATAAAGGTCTTCAATAACTGATCATCTCATTTAAAACTCGTCATGTGCAGCGAACTTCAGCAAGAACTCATTTTCAATTCTGAGTTCATTCAAACTAAAGATTTTGAAGACTGTTCACGTTCGGTTGAGGAGACTTTCTCTCTGTAAACAGAGGGAATGTTTCTTAGGTTTGAGCGTTATTAACGTCTAGGATCTTTAAAAACTATCATAACGTTGCTTTATTTTAATCGCTTCTTTCTTTTTCACGTATGAACAAACAGAACGCAACATAACTTTATTTTACTTATGTACATATTTTCGATTTTTGCTTTTACATCCCTCGATACAGCTTTGAGAAATTTAATTTATTTAAAGTAAAATTCTCCATTTTAAAATACCAGTAAAACTAAAATCGATAGATCATTCTCCACAAATGTATTTTGGCGTTTATGAAAATATTTGCATATTTAACATGTGTTTTTACGAAAATCAGGGAAAATAACAATCTTATAGTTAAATATTAAGAGATTTATAAAGAATCTGAATCGGTAATTATTGTATCGAAATCGGGAAAAATATATATATTATATATTATATATATATATATATATATAAAATAGTGAAATCGAAGGAGATGCAATGCTGATATAATCAATGGTAAACTTCGATCTAATAAAAGTAATTTACTGATTTCTTTCTGTCCTCTGATCAGAAGAATAGTAAGAATAGAAACTCCGCAGAATGACTTTGTATATTGTTTTTTGGAGTATTCAGTCGAACAATAAATTTGATTGTAAATTTAAACTTACAGTTTTAATTTCTTTGCTCTTATATATATATATATATATATATATATATATATATGCGCGCGCGCGCGCGTGTGTGTGTGTGTGTGTGTGTGTGTGTGTGTGTGTGTGTGTGTGTGTGTGTGTGTGTGTGTGTGTGTGTGTGTGTGCTATTGCGTGCGTTTTAAGTAGCTAGGGGTGATTGTTGTCATCAATTTGTGGTCATTAAATTATTCTAGTAATAATGCCGAATTATTGCAGGATGTTAAATTGGCGAATAACTCGAGTAAAGAATAAAAAACAAATAAACGAAAAAATATCCGTTGGGTTAGAACATAAAAAAACAACGTTGATTGAACGCTGAAAAGGGAGTTTGTATAAAATGTTAAGGAATAAATGAATTAAGGAAAAAAACACGTAATAAAAAAAAACTCGTATAAACATAGGGTAAATTTGAAAACTAGACAAATAAGTGAATTAATCTAAGTGGATTTCACTGTTCATTCCAGATGTGCTTCATATCAACGCACGTGTAGTGTTGTCATCTCCCATTTAGGCATCATAACTATCTCAAATCTTGGGTGGCCGACGCCGTCGAAAGATAAGTAGATGTTTACGTGTTTTGTAAGAGACTTTACGACGGAATCAAATACGAGATTCTCTCAAAATGTATCAAAAAGTGAAGTTAGTTGATCAAACCCGTATTGAACAATGAGCAAAACGTGCCATTCAAATAAGACGGTCGATCTAAAAGTTTCTACATCCAAGCTTTTTTTTTTTTTTACGGAACATAAGTTGATAGTATAGCGCAATGGTGAGAAACCTTGACTGTCATTTGGGCGGTCGAGTTTCGATCCTGGCTTTAGGCAGTTGCCTGTCTAGCCGCACTGATGAGCTGTGGATCAGCGAAACAGTACTGTATGTGGATGACTATAATGCTCCCTATCTTGGGTTGAGCATATTGGGAAATGATATACAAACTGCCATTAGCGTATTAAGTGACGCTCTTTGTGTAAATAAATCGAGCGAAGGCATTTGGACGATGTCAAAACTTCGTTAATTCTTTACCCTCACAGCAGCAGCCGTATAGCGAACTGGTGATAAGCCTTGACTGTCATTTGGGCGGTCGGGTTTCGATTCTGGCTTAAGGAAGTTGCTAAATGACAGTCAAGGCTTCTCACCAGTGCGCTATATATATATATATATATATATATATATATATATATATATATATATGTGTGTGTGTGTGTGTGTGTGTGTGTGTGTGTGTGTAGTCATCCACATACAGAACTGTTTCGTTGTATCACAATTCATCAGTTCAGCTAGACTAACACTTCTCGCACACCGATGATTGAACCTAGAACCATCGCATTAACAGTCAGCAGTTCTACCCATAAATAACCCCCACAAATGTCTATTTTAAACAAACAATCGTCCACCACTTTTATAGTGCTCAAAACGCCTGTTTAAAAACAAACAAACAGCGAGCCTCGTATTTTTCAGCTAATTAAGTAGCGGTTGATATTATTTACGACAGTGGTCTACCCAAAGAAGGGGGGTGCTTATAGACTTTTAGCCCATTAAAAAGTTATGTGTTGCCTTAGAATAAGAGTTTTATGACAAATTGATGGTTGAAAATTGTTAAATTTGTGCTCATTTTTCATTAAGTACTAATCCTTAACTATTAGGTTCCTGTAAAATAAATGGCCAATTCCCAAAATGTATTAACATTTTTACCCCTTCCTTCACTTTAAAATTCACCAAAATTCAGGAAATCAACCAATTTTAATGAAATTTTCAGTATTTATTATCATGGAATACAATGAATCCGTTATTATTTTTTTAATCCAACTAGAAATCTATTATTTTATGTAAAAAAAAACATCATTACTTTAATTTACGAAAAAAAGCCTCTAAAGTTCGTGTTAATAAGCGATAGACAGGAAGGCAATATATATATATATATATATATATATATATATATATATATATATATATATATATATATATATATATATATATATTATGTCTCGGAAGTAGAGTGAAAAGCACATCTTATTTTTCTTTTATTAATATTATTTTTTTTTCCTTATACACATGTTTGTGAATTATTCCATAGATTTCTGCCTTTGGATTATTATGGACCATCTTCTTCCAATTACGGGATTTCCTTGGATTTTACTTGTACAAATGGAAATTCTTTTAACTTTCTTGAAGTTTTACATTTGGATTTTACCGTCACTGGATTTTTATCTTCCACCAGACTATCCATTCATGTGTAATCACCTTTTTCTTTACCATATTCCCTCTGCTTCACTTTTTTTGTTTTCAAGTAAGATCTTTGACTTACTTGTTGTTTCATCAAATACTTCTGCATGCAAAATTCGATCCCGCATTTTGCTAATTCCTGCCCTCTGATGAGAAAGAGAGTATTTCTTCGAAACTCCGCAGATTAAGGACTATCCATTTATCAAGTGTTTCCTTTTCAGATTAAATATGTTTTTAACTCAAAGTGTTTTTTAACACATTTTATTAACTGTTTGCTCATATTATAAGCTCTATTTCCTATTTGGTTTTATCGAGCTTTTATGTCTGGCTGAGATAATTTTATATATATATATATATAATATTATTTTTTTACTATAATAATTAAATACCTACACACACTAGTGTTTCATCCTTTCGGGAATCTTCAGTGAAGGGTGTCACGATTAATATATATATATATATATATATATATATATATATATATATATATATATATATATATATATATATATATATATATATATATATATATATATGTTGTCAAGTTGTGTGTGATGATTCGGTTTTAATGTTAAAACAATCTACATGTTAAAGCAATATTAATCTACACGCTATCAGTACTTTTGTAAGCTTATAAATCCTACCAATGAAACACGGATTTCGCGTGCGTACAAACAAGCTGACACCTTCGCAAAGTGTCCCCTTAATTGAAATCACATCTGTGAAAATATGTTTTCAAGTCTCGAAACAAAGGATGGCTGCGAGAGTCCAGGCTTTTTTGAGGGCTTGGTATTTTTTAATCTTATTTGCTTTTTCTCAGCAAAAATACGGCTCCGCCTTCAAGCTAAACACGACGCGACAATACTTGGACTATCTATAAAAACAAAGACCCTGATGCGCCTTAACTGGTAAATCTATTGGCATATATGTCTCGACAAACTATAACAAAAATACACAAAAAGATTTAAGTATATGTGAAATATAGTCATACAAGACAGATAAAGTTAGGTATGTGTATATATTTATATATTTTTATGTATATTATTTACTCATAAACTAATTAACTGATTATTATGAACTTTGGAACAGTTATTATTGTAGTTAATGTCATGGATACTGTTGAAGATTTCGAATTAAAATTCCATCGAATCTATTCGCACGATTGTTGTGGGAAACTGTTAAAATAGAAATTGATGTCAAGTTGGTAAAATCTAATGAATCCTTTGTAATTTAGATTATTCGCTATAGAATTGTCGCACTAATCTACTAACTTAGGCGGAGGGACATCGAGCAGCTAATTAAATTGCATGCAAAAAAACAATCCACATTTGGGTGAGTCGTTAACCTATTTTAGAAAACTTTTATTATAATGTCTATTTATTTTTATTATAATGTCTATTTACGGTTTATTTAAAACTTTTATTATAATGTCTATTTACGGTTTCCTATTTTCATTTATTATTGCTATGCCATGTTATTGGCAACAAACTAACGTAATTCACTATAACAATTTATTAAAATATATACAATCTGGTTTATACTTTTTTAATCAGGTTTGCACTTTCATATTTTCAATTCTTTTTGTGCTCTCTCTCTCTCTCTCTCTCTCTCTCTCTCTCTCTCTCTCTCTCTCTCTCTCTCTCTCTCTTCCTCTCTATCACCAATCCGGCGAAAAACATTAGCAATATAAATTGCTTATGACTATTTTCTTTTCTTTTTTTTTTTTTTTTGCTATTAAGCTTACTCCTTTTTTACAACACACGTATATATACTTATATATATATATATATATATATATATATATATATATATATATATATATATATATCTACTAGCAAAAGTACCCGTCGTTGACTGGTTTCAAAAACAGCCTACAGAAAATGGACTCTGATTTATGAAAGTATGATAGGTTATGAAAAGGAAGGGTTGTAAAGAGATAGCTCCGAATGTGAGGTGTCAAAACCAAAGAAAAATATGATGAAAGTAAAAATAAAATAGATAAACCCCATTATTAATTAAACCATATCTGCTCACACTGAAACACTTATCACAATATTCTGTGGGTCTATATTAAAAAACCTTGTTAAACTTTGTGGCATATTTCCATTCTATGGAGGTCAGGCGCAAACGAACACCCCATAATTTTATTATACAATATTTCTTCAAACTGAAACATAATTATCAAATTATACTTACGCAGATAGATATGAAAAGTTTTTATTAAAGTTTTTGCCTATTTCCATTCTATGGGGGCCAGGCGCGAACGCAGACCCCACAATTTTATTATACCATCCCTATTTAAGTTAAAACATACTTATCAAAGTATTATTATGCACATATATATCAAAAACACTTGTAAACGTTTTTTTTTTTATTTTAAATTTTTTTTATTTCCATATTTTGTGGACCAGGCGCGAACGCAGACCCCACAATTTTAATGAATCATTATGCCAGATCAAACATACTCATTACTTTGTCTCAATACATCTTCTATGTGATCAGTTTTCTATAATAGTCAACCATATAGGAGCCTATTCGTGACCAGACACACACACACAGACGTTCAGCTTTATATTATATATATATATATATATATATATATATATATATATATATATATATATACACGTATATATATATGCGTATACTCGTATACATGTATATATATATATATATATATGTGTGTGTGTGTGTGTGTGTGTGTGTGTGTGTGTGTGTGTGTGTGTGTGTGTGTGTGTGTGTGTAGCCTCTGTTCTGTTTTGGAAGACAATGAATACCCTTGGTAAGAGTGTTTGCGCATGTAATCGTGAGGCAAGGGTTGTACAATCCGAAACCTCACCTCTCAAGTCGCACTCTCACTCGATTCCAGTGGCAAGGAGAAGTCCAGGACGACTGGAAACAATGCTGAGATAAGCAGCAGACACATACAGCACCAGTTTAAAGGCAAAATAGTTAAAAACAGTACGCACAGTTCAGTACAATCCAGTCATAATATGCAATTAAAAACATAAACCATTAAATTGGCGGACACTATTTATCAAGCATTCGTTTTTATGACGTTATAACGCTAGCATCATATTCCAATATACGATGCGATAGGATTACGAGCCTAACTCGTGAATATGCGGGGTTGCGAATGGGGAATCGCGAACAGGTGTGGGTATACTGCTGTGTGTGTATATATATATATATATATATATATATATATATATATATATATATATATATATATATATATATATATATATAGTCTTTGAAGTTTTTTAACATTTGAAACTATACAAAAAATTATTTTTTATCATTCGTTAAAAAAAAAAAAAAAAACATCTAGTCAGTAAGTCATTTAATCACCTGCAATCACTGCATCAACTCTCAAATTTACTATAATACCAATTTTTTTATTTTTCAAGGGATCATCAGTTGTTTACCATGAAACACTGTTTCGGGGATTTATATATATATGCATAATTTGTGTTGTTTTGGTAGCGTTTAAGCTATCAAATCAGTCACTGTATTCAGGCAATTTACATTTGTTATTGTTGTACCATGTTATTTGCAATACAATAAATTTCTAGTTACAATTTAATTTTTTAAATGATGCAATCTGGCTGAAAGTATTTGTAATATGAATTTTTTTTTATTAATCACCCGAAAGTAAATGTAAAGTGGATAATGGATTTTGAATGAAGAATATCAAAGAGTTGTCTTCCTTAAGTTTTAAACTTTTAAATATAAATTAAAATCATTTTACTACAAGAAAATTCAGTCTTTTGATCTTTGAACAATTTTTTCATAATCTTCCTAACTCGATCGTTGGAAAAAATAAATATGGGCTAAAGTCTTTGTGCAATATAATCATAATTGTCATATAACTTCTTTTAAAGGAAATATTTTTTTCTTTTCAAATGACTTCATTCCTTACGATTATTATACTGTTATAATATAACATTCATTTTATACACTACGATGCTTTTAAAAAGAATTATGACCAATTAATAGTTTATTTAACGTTGCCGCATGTGACCGTTATTGACTGCTATTTTCATACATAAGACGGATCGACTTCGATACAAAAATGTAAACGAAACATTTATATAAATAATGGGTTTAACGTTGATGAAGTTTCTTATTTAAATGTTAAAGATTTAATTAATATACAAAAAATTAGATTTCACATATTTTATATGTTCTTATTACTTACATCTCTATTTCTATCTCTACTAAGACTTTGTGTTTTGTTGTGGGGACATACATACCCTTATAATCACTAAGATGGACTTATCCATTAGTCATATAAGCAGCAATAGACCGCTCAATTAGAGCTATCCGGATGTCATACAGAGACGACTCCCCACGGACTTACTAATCTTCCTCTATCACTAACCCTGTTCTGGATATAAATGTTCTTCGTATTCTTGCCAGTCGTCGTGTTTTCCTACTTTCACATTTTCCGACTCCACATGTAACAACGTAAACAACATTCATAAATATTTCATTTCATATTAATCCTTTTTTAGATTAGTATTTTTCAGCTAACTTTACAAGTACAAAAATATATAGGAAGACAAGTCTGGATTACTTTTGTCAACATACTATTAGACTTTTCACAGATCTAAAAATATGTAATAGTGTAAAATAAAACATTTTATAATCCCTACTTAATAACAATAAACAAAACTGAACTTATTTTTATATCAACTAAAACTGCCTTCAAAAGTGAGAAAAAAGAACGTTGTGTTTACTACGAAATGGTTGTTTTATGTTTTTGCTACTCCTGTTCTAAATTACGAATATTGATAAAAAAAAGAATAAACAGGATATTTTATACATTCTACTTAACAGGAAATTGGATTTAAATTATTTTTATCTACGACAGATCTCCCCAGGGGAAGCAACTAAATAGGGAAAGAACATAATATGATTGCTTTTTGTTAAAGCTGCGTGATTTTGTTTTTCGTCTGGTTCGAATTACGAATATCAATAAAAACTTGATATTAAAATAATTATTCACACGTAGTCTTATTTCCTTTTTATAATAGTCACTTATATAATTCTTAATTAAAAAGAATTACATTATTTCCGTGTCAGCTATATTTGTTCTCATAAATAAATAATGTATGCTAGTTATTGTGTGTATGCATATATATATATATATATATATATATATATATATATATATATATATATATATATATATAATTTTGTGCATGGTCATTAAACTAGAGGCAGTAAAGAAAGAATGGCTATTTCTGATCCTAACAAATTAAACTAGTCTCACATCTGGAATTAGTTATTTTTTGTATCATTTTCCTTTCACAATACGTTAGAATTTGCATCCGATGGTTGCGATAAGCATCAAAACTCTGCCCCCATTTTTGTCGATGATAAACATTGCTAAGCACTTCTTTGTGACGTCTTCTAATTTGGAGATTTTACTTGCTTTTCTTTCTTAACGAACCTTCTCACGGATACCGGATACAAAACAATGAACATCATAAGATTACCCAGAATTCGCCTGGAACAGCACAAAAAAAAACACATAAAAACCAAATATTATAAAAGATGACAAAATAAACATATTTGTAGTACTTAATAACACCGACAACTACACCAAACTACAAACAATTTTTGATAATCAAATCAAATTCAAAAGAATTAAAAACAATCCTACTTATACATTAAAAGAGCCAATTTCACTGATGATAACGCACAAATATATAATTACCAACTTACCAAAATAATCGATTTCTAAGAAACAGAAACTCCATTACTCTCTTCGAGCTATAATATTCAAAATTATAACTCTCATGCCTGCATTAACAAAAACTTCAAATTAATATATCAGCCGATACCTACCCAGTGAGTATAACGTTATGTCCACACAAGAGTTATTGCAAATCCTACAAACCAAACATCCGGAATATAAAATTATTGCTTTTCTTGATGTAGAAAGCTTAATGTAAAGGAAAAAAACTGACAATTTATATAATTATCAATTCAATAACTCATGTTCCTCTCCACTTAAAATCAATAAAAAAAAAACTGAAAAGGTTACTATTAATGTTCACCACTGCAGTAGCTTTTTTATGGCTTTCAGCGAAAGATTTGCATACAAATGAGCAAAATATCAGTGGGTTCGGTTCTCAGACCGAATTTTACCGAATTTTGTATTGCAAATGTCGAAAACAACATACTATTATAAAACACGTTATGTCGATTATATTTTATGCTAGCTGATAATAATGAGCAAAAATGACATTTTTTGCAAACATACTCTGTTCTTAACCCACTGCAGAAGTAAACGTAAATAATAAAATCTTGTCTTAATGTTCTTATCGACACCTCTAATAATACGTGTAACACTCATAAAGCAACTAGTTTAAATTCTAGTCTGTTTTGTTTTTGTTTATGTTTTTTTATGTACAACTATTTATTTCATTTTGACAAAAACGATGAGAAAAAATGTAAAATAAACATGGTATAATAAATCGGATGAATTCTGTGATGTTTAATAATGTTTGCTTAAATATACCTTTACAAAGGGATGGCGTCACAGAAGAAGATACTATTCATCTCTTTGCTGTTATAAACCATTATAAAAAGTATCTTTATGCTGTCATAACTATGTCATTTTCAAGTAAATATTTTCTTGTAAAATCTTATTAAACGATGTTGAATTCAAGAAGGTATTATATATATATATATATATATATATATATATATATATATATCTTCTTGAATTCAACATTGTTTAATAAAATGACACGATTATGACAGTATAATATATATATATATATATATATATATATATATATATATATATATATATGTATATATATATAAGTGAGTCACAGAGAACGGATATTTTTAAATGTTTTGTTTTCTAAAAACACCCGTTTTCCGTGACTCAGTATGTATATATATATATATATATATATATATATATATATATATATATATATATATATATATATATATATATATATATATATATATATATATATATTACACACCGGGGCTACGGGTGGTCTAGTATATTATAATTTCGAGCGTTATGCTAGCGCGTCCTCGTTTTCTTTCTAAAGTAAGGTGACATGCGTTATGCGCTTTTTTGATACACGTTCTTTGAAGCCACTAACTTCAAATAAAGTTGTGACCGCTACATAAAGACAGTAACACTTTTACATTCTTATTTTTTCCCCTGTTTTATTTGTCTGAAGTTGTTTTTAAGCTACGAGAAGTTTCTATCTGTGTCTGTACCGGCCACTTTGTCATTTCATGTCTAAAGTTTTCAGCAATAAGCCTCGTCCTGGAAGCCCGACCACACACATTGTTGTTGTCCCTCTTTCAAATAGGGACGAACATGTAGAAAAGTAAAAAAGAAGTTCTCTTTAAATAGTTTTACTACGTTGGATTACGAGTTTATTCGCCGGCGTCCCTTCTCTGCACCTCTTTCCTCGCCTCAAGACGATGTCTTACTCTCTTAAAACCGACGTCCGTATAAACTGTGTATGTTTAGATGTTCTGTGGCGCTTTTTATTCGCCGAATACACGTTTCCCCTTTGAATTGAAAATCTAATGTTATTCTCCGTAATATCTTTATTGATCCATTAGTTTTCGTTCCTTTGTCTTTTTTCTATGTCTATAAATTTATTTTTTTCTTCGTATTTTTTTTTTTTTTTGCCTTCTTTTCTATTATCTAATAGATACAACAAAGGCTACCAGATTCTTACACTTCGACTTATAATAGTAAAAGAGCTGGCATAAATGAGGTTGGGTGATTGATAACTAATTTTTTATTATATTAGATTTCTTTGCAAATAGCATTTATTCTGATCGGACATTTTTCGCAGGAAAAACACCATTCGTTTTAGCAGTAAATATAAATTGTGGATGGAAGTCATTTTTACTACCAGCAAAAACTTGATATAATGACAAAAATTAAGATTCCCCATACATTTTAATTGTTAATAAATAACTTTGAAATATATCCTATTTTTTATTCCAACATAAATTTCGACCTCGATTCAATTTATTTTATGCATACTTCATTATCGTTGTTTTTTAGTTTAGTCTAAATACGATGTCTAAATATTATGTCTAGATACCATGTCAAAATACCATGTCTAAATACCATATCTAAATACCATGTCTAAATACTGTGTCTAAATACCATGTCTAAATACCATGTCTAAATACTATGTCTAGATACCATTTCTAAATACCATGTCTAAATACCATGTCTAAATACTATGTCTAGATACCATGTCTAAATACCATGTCTAAATACCATTTCTAAATACCATGTCTAAATACCATGTCTAAATACTATTTCTAGATACCATGTCTAAATACCATTTCTAAATACTATGTCTAGATACCATGTCTAAATACCATGTCTGAATAATATGTCTAGATACCATGTCTAAATACCATGTCTAAATACTATGTCTAGATACCATGTCTAAATGCCATGTCTAAATACCATGTCTAAATACCATATTTAAATACTATGTTTATTTTTTAACTTTACATTTACGATTTAAAAAACGGACCAAACAAAAATAAATTCGCAGGAAAAATAAAATCCAATAGCTATTTTCAGAGCCTCTTTATCAGAAAAGCTTTGATTGTTATGTTTATCTAAATAAATAAAGCGTGTAAGTAATGCTGTGCTACGTGGTTCAATACAAATAATAAAATCACAAATCTTTAATTTACTTCTTCAGTCCAGCACCTTTTTGGCAGACAATGTCCTTTTCTTTTTCTTTTTTTTTACCACGTTTATTTCAAATGTGCTATTTTTTACGTAACTTTTACGCTGACTTTATTCTTCGGTGAAGAACCGCTGCACGTTGAAATTACAACGCGTTTCTTTCTTATACCACTACAACAATAATCATATATAATTATAAAGATATTCGAAAACGAGGAAATTCATTTTCATATTCTTGTCCAGGGTTGCTAGATTGGCCTTTTTAAAAGCCAGATTTCGCGAATTTGGCATTTTTAGCCTTCGAAAACTGTATTTGACGTTACGTACGGACTAAGAAAGGATTAAACAGAATGATAATAATAATAATAATAATAATAATAATAATAATAATAATAATAATAATAATAATGATGATGATAATAATAATAATAATAATAATAATAATAATAATAGATCCTTTTAGTTTTAGATTTGTTAATCTTGTTATTTTCATCTAGTTTTCTTCTATTCTGTCACTCTAATTTAATATTTTGCTTTGTTATCGTCCTATTTATCTGGATGCGTTCATATCTAATCACTTATCGCGGCCCGTCCATTTCTATTCCTTTCAGTGCCTCTATCTTTGTCCAAATCTCTCCAATTCAACCGGGTTGTGATATTCTGACATTCCAAATCTAAGTTTACCTACTTTTTCTTCTGTATGTGTTCTCCTTTTCCTACATTATTTTCGAATTTCATGGGAGAAAGTTTCAAATCTCACAGCGTACAATTCACTCATGCGCTTGACGAGTGCAATAACACAACAACAGCTGCCCTAACAAAACTCTCCAACCCTACATCATCACCAACCACCAGCTTCACATGCAAGTACTGTTTTGTTACATTGTTTTAAAAGTACACAATTCTTTTTTGATATCAACACTAGTTGTAGCTACTCGGCATTGCCAAGCAGTTATATAAATGGCTGATATGCTAACAAAGAAATGGAAGTTAATGTGGAAACTTTAATTTCTTGTGGATTATTTGGATTATTTTGATTATTTGGATTATTTGGATCGTTCTCATGTTGGATGTTTTTCACAACGTTTCGGCAAATGTAATCTCTAGCCTTCTTCAAGCACGTTTTATCAAACTCATTTTTTTCCTTTTGCACAATTTCGAACGGGGTACCTTGTTCTTGTTCCGTCAGCCATAATCGGATAAAAATCCCCAGAAATCTGTGCACAACGAATAAAAGCGCTAAGTGATAATATTTTCAAAGTTTTAAGTGACAAGGGGTTGGAGGTTCAATAGGGACGATACTAAAAATGCAATCGACTATTAATTAAGTTGTCTACCAAGTCATAATCTACCTCCGCGAATTAAATAAAGGTTTCCGTTCGAAGTTCGGCTTCCGACTTCTGTAAGTTGTACTTGAAGAAGGTCAGAGGTCACATTGACCGAAATGTTGTGAAAATAATGCTCAAGATTAGAACAATTCAAATAATCCAAATTATCGATCCTTTTTTTTCTTTTTTTTTTAATCTTTTTTTAAAATAATTTCGTAATAAAATTATCTTGAAAATCGTTCGTTTTAATACTTCACGCTAATAGTGTCACCTAGTTTTCACGATTAGCAACCGGTGTACTGTCAACCTGGGCTCGTGCACTTTCTCTCGTGCCCTGGATTAAGTTGAAGCGCCTTTGTTAATCGGATAGTACCCCCTTCACGTTTCTATTTGATCAAGAAATATAGTTCGCCGTCGACCGGGCCGGCTCATCAACAAAAGGAAGAATGATATATAAAAATATGGTAAATCAAACGGGCGGTTTACGTATGAAAACCGCAAGGATATTTTGAATTTTCTTTGGTAATAAAAATACGTATATTTTCTTCTGAATCAGGTTTATGCAGTAACAAAAATTCTTTCGTAGGTTGGAGTTGCTATTGATTCTAGCTTGGGAATTTCGTCTTTATCACTCGCCAATTAATGGACCATCGACGTGAAAGTCATTTGTTTTCTGGGATTAGAAAAGAAATTTTCTCAAAAAGAGGCACACGGCAATTCTCCCGAAATCAAGTAAATTTCAACTCTTTTATCGTAATTCTTTTCTCATCCGCATCGAATTTCAACTCTCAAATTGTATATAAACTATATGTAGATGGCAACATAATGAGACTCATTATTTCTGCATTCTCCACGAGAAACATTTTTTAGTCATGCAAGAAGAATGTGTTATCATATCATAGTTTATTAATTTTAGAATTAAATGAAAGTACAAGAAATAGTGGTCATGGCTGTGATTCAACGGATACTGATTACGTCTAGCTAATTTTAATTATCAACACGCAGTATCTATTATACGTAGACAGAGCAATAAAAAGAGCTCAAAAGTATAAAGCTGGTGTATAATTTATATGATGATTCTAAAAAGCAGTCTTTAATAAATAGGAATCCGGCATCATTGTTTTATTTGCATGCATATAAACGTACTATTTATTTAGCTGTAGTATTTTTATGTGAACAAAATATAAAAAGTAAAAATAGAAAAAAAATATATAAGTGTATTTGGAAACAAAGCCCTATAACAAGGAAAAAAGACTTTTCAATTGTGCGAGGAACTCAATGATGGAATTAATGCTGTATTAGGAGTTTTCAACTAATATGTCTGCAGTCGGGGCAGAAATTTACATATCACAAAGATGGTGTTTTACTTTATTATTTGTAAGTTGAAAATGTTAAAGAACAAAATTTAAAGGACAAAAATGTCAATAAGAGGTTGTAATGATTATAAATGATTTATATAATATATTTGCATCAACGGATGCAATCTGGCCTGCGAGATGTTTTAGGCTTTGAAACGGCGGCACATGTGTGTCAAGGGTGTTGCTCGCACATTTCTATCAGATGCATTAAAAGCAAAGTAACAAATTCGTTTTTCGTGTCATGTTTTCTATGAAAAGGAATGTGGAGTCCTCTTCTGACCTAACGATATACACACACACACATATATATATATATATATATATAACAATGTTGCACAAAAAATCTGATGAACTAGATTTAAACATGGATTTTGTAGGACAGAAAATCGACAAATTGACTGATTTTACTTTATTATATAGATCGTTACTTTTCTTTATTGCCAAATATCACAGAGTTACGACTTTGCAACTATAATACTGATGACGAGTGTGCATTATCAAAACAATAGCCGAAAGGATTTTGTTTGATGTGTGCATTAAAATCATGCGAACAGCTGCTGGGACTTCTAAGACTCTCCCTATCCATAGTGTCAAGCTTTAATATCTTATCTTATTATTTGTAGTTATCGTTAGTTTATATATATATACTAACATTTCAGCCCGGCGTTGCCCGGGTATTTGGATGTGTATGTTGAGCCAAAAAAAAAAAGTGGTAGTAGGAAGGCAGGCTCGAACCCGTACCGCAAAGGAGGAAAAGAGCGGGGTAAAACGCAACGTTTATGCTGTTACGATCACCGTCAAACCGGAAGCGAAATTTTTTAAAATTAAGGCTAGACAATCTAAAGGAGAGGATAACTTTCAAAAATATCGGCGAAAAAAGTGACTCCCCTGTAGAAAAGTGCCTAGTTGAAGGGGAAGATATTAATGTTTTTAACCAATTTTGCGATATTTGTCGTATGAAAGGTCAAACTTTAAAACGGTACTGATCTTGGTAAAATCTGTCGCTTCTATTAAAAGTTTAAGGCAGACATGCAAACAGACATACATTTATATATTGGTAACTAAAAACTTTCGACCCAAACTGATGAAAAAGCTTGCCTTATCTCTGAATACCCTTTATGTAAAATTTCAAATATTTAGACCAGAAATTGTCTGAGTAATTTGGAAGAGACCGCAGAGGTCAATTTTTTTTAACTTTGACCGCTGTTATGACCCGTTAAAATTTATTATTTTGGGCTCAAATTAAGTTATTAAGCTAGATCCATGTCCAAGGAACCTATATCTAAAATTTCAAGTGCGTAGACCCAAAATTGTCGGAGGTGTTTGGTAGAGTTCTGAAAGGTCAAATCGTTGAACTTTGACCCTTTAATCACCAAATTTCTGCCCAAAACTGATCCCATCGATTTTCCCAAATCTCAGTGTCCTGTATATCAAATTTCGAGTCTGTAGACTAAAAATTGACAGAGTTATTGCGTAGGGAAATGTACACAGACACACACACACACAGACACGTTCACTTTTATATATATATATATATATATATATATATATATATATATATATATATATATATATATATATATATATATATATGAAGTCGCTTTATTGTTTTTGTAAGTGTCTGAGTACAATCATTATTTGGATAAGAACATGAAAGGATTTTTTTTCAAATTATAAAACTAAAACTTTACAAAAATAACTTTTCGTATCAATTTCTTTGTTCAGCATTTTCAAAGAACTACTTTTCAAATCATGGGTTCTTACTCACTCAGTTAAGGATATTCTCTTTCTCTTCTTTTTCTTCTAATACTAATAGTTTTAAAGGTGTTTTTCAATTTTTTTTTTACTTCCCTTCTATTTTCTTCACCATTTCTTTCCGCACTTTCTCATTTGATAGTTTATTAAGATTATTTCTAATTCATTGCTCTCGTGTTGTGCTGCTTCATATTTTCGTCTCCTCCTTCACATTCTGATTTTCATTTGCTTTATATTCATTCTCCTTCTACTTCCTTTCTCTATTTTCATATTTAACTTTTCCTTTTAGTATCTACTTTCACTGATCATATACTGAGGCCATCGTCATCATCATCATCACCATCATGCTTTCCATGTGTTGGACAATGAAGAAGGGAAGGCGAAATGAAAAACATGAGAAAAATACAAAAACAAAGTCAATCACTCAGAAAGAATATTTTGGAAAAAGAACGAAAAAGAAAAACCGAAAAAAAGAATTAGAAATGAAAGGAAAGAAATTTCAGATTATCAGCATTTTCTCAGCACATATTTCTAAATCTTCATCATTATTTGCATATTAAATGACATGCTTCTTTTCTAATTCTCCAATGTATGAGAAACGTAAAAATATCAAATTTATTAATAATACTTTTAATAATAGTAAAATTAATCAGTCATTTTCACCAAAAATAATTGCTTACATTCTTCAGAATATGTTACTCTCTTTATTAATAAGAATGAGCCTAGCATTAATATTATCCTTACTTAATAATTATGTCATCGTCGAGATAAGACTCACATTTACCCATTTATTTTCTCTCGTCTTCGGTTGTTTCACGACGTTTCGGTCAACTATTTCTCTGTTCTTCATCAGGTAGTAACCGCGACGGGATAGGAACGCCGAATCTTCTAACTGCATCCTCAGCATTTACTGCCTTTCATAGTTGTTGTCGTCTCATCGCTTTTTGGCCATCTAATCCTCTGGCCGGCATTGGGTAGCATTGAAACCGCTATCTTCAGACAATGCGCACCTGGGACCGTAGATATTCAACGTTTCTATCCACTGTGACACGGGCCCCGAAGTGGTGATCTAGGTTGGACTTTTTTTCAATTAATTAGATAATAAGAAACACATAAGAGAACCTTTCAAGAAATTTCTATTGTGACTTGGTAGGATAAATAGGCAGATGAGATGTGCAGACAAAAATAAAAGGAATAAAGGAAAGAAGGTAGTTGATATAGTCGACTCGGTCCAAACTTTGGCTATGTTGAACTATTCTTCAATCATTCTCTTTTTGGTATGGTTAATACACTTCCGATTCGGTACTAGAACGGGGATATCAAAAGGCGACACAATAAATGCAAGGGATGGATCAAAATGTCACGTGACAATTGAAATCGGGAGCGGGAAAAAAGTAAAATTCATGGCGACAGTAAAACTAGTCAAAAGACTCGAACAAATTTCATAAGTTGTTTCGTCACCATAGATTGACACGCATCAAAAATAATACAGTGCCGAAAATAACGAAAGAATGAATGTTTAATGGAATCAGCGAGCCAGAAGACTGGATTAAACGTGACGATGCTACGCGGATAATCGACGAATTAAATCAAAACAGAACAAAGAGGAGAGGCAAAATAAAATAATGGAATAAAGAATTTAAAAAAAAAGAGAGAGAAAACTCCATGTGTAACAAACTGTAAAGTTCAGTTTTAATTTGCACTCTACTCTGATGTCGGCTGTATCGGGAATTTTACGTACACACACACACACACACACACACACACACACACACACACACACACACACACACGAACGCTACTATTTTATGTAGAGCGATATATATAATCCATGCTTTGATGTTTATACTGTTGTTAAATGTTATTTTGACCGGTCAAACAAGTTCATTGTTTTCTTGTCTATATTTCCTCTACTGTCTGTCTGCCTGCCTCTCTCTCTCTCTCTCTCTCTCTCTCTCTCTCTCACTTTCTTATATATATATATATATATATATATATATATATATACATATCAGAGAGGCGGTAGCACTCTCTATATAGGGATGGCCCGTACACGCCTATATACGCCTACAAAACAAAATTATCCAAATCTCAACTAAAATCAACTTATAAGTTTCAAAAAGCACATATTCTTACAGAAAAGCGTCTTACGAATCCAGCGAGTGTCAGAACGTCGGTTAAAATGTAAAAAGAGAGCAAAAAAAGGGGGTACAAAAATGGCCAATTGTTCTTCTTTCTTCTTTGTTCTTCTTTTTTTTTCTTTTGAGACGATGTATCTCGGTGTACGAACGGTCTCTGACAAGTTCAAGCATCAATCGACTGCTCTTTACACGGAGAAGGTCAGTGACCCATCGCTTTTTAGCTAACTCCATAATTAAATAAGATTACGTGTAATAACAAGTTTTAAACACTATATATCCAATGTAGACAGACCACTTCGAACACGGAACTTCTCTCAAAAGGGACAGCTCCAAATAATACACCGGATCCTCACAGACGTTCCAGTTTGCCAGTGGCCTATATTTCTTGGACGCTGAATATTTGAGGTGAACGTTAAGGTTTTTTATTTAAACAGTAACCCACCAGCGTTAATGAAACCACGAAATCTTTATCTCAGTTGATCAAAATTGTTATAAGAGTAACCTATCAGCAAGTACGACGTCAAAAAACAATGTTATAAAAACAAATAATTCTTCATATTTTGGACTGTAAAATATGCACAAAATGTCAATGCTGTGACCAGGATTCGAACCTAGGTTAGCACGGCCACAACGTGGGGTCCTAACCTCTAGACGATCACGGCTAACACTGACGTCTGTCGCTCTTGGCAGAAAGACACATGACTACTGTCAAACTATTGAAAAATAAGGAGGAAACTTGAAATTCTCACGCATGCGCAAAAATACACTATAGCAACCATTGTTAAATGCAGCTGAATCTCTTCGCTCGCTAAGAAAAGTAGATCAGACCAGTTCTTCTAAGAACTCACCAAACGCCAAAGGAAATAAGTTAAATTAACCGCAAAAGAAACTGCAAGAAAGTCATCTTCTAAGAACTCACTGGGAGCTGACCAAAAAGAATCAAAATCCAAGCCCTAGCCACAAAAATAACTAGATATTGTGGCTACTATACACAATCTACTAATAAAAACAAGTAAGTTTTC
>NC_136487.1:96899452-97039452 GCF_053919585.1 Euprymna scolopes
GTTTTCCAACCCCATTCTTTTCTCTTGGGGTCTAACCAAGAAAGAAGCATTATGGACCCACATGACTACGATAACTGCATACACTTGGAGGCAATGTAACACGCGCGCGCACACACACACACACACACACACACACACACACACACACACACACACACCTACACACCGACATACCTCTGACTCCAACATCGGTGTACGGTACACATTCTTTTCCTTTTAAATGAACACTTTTCTCTTCTCTACTAACAGGACATGTATGTAATGCCACAATCTTTTCGTTTTCATCAATACTTGTATAAGAGTCAGATACATCCTAAAATGGTGTACTGTTGTCCCATCTGGGGAGGCGACGTCCAGGGACATGTTTTTCGGCTTGACAGGGTACAAAATCGTAATCTAGTAAGAAATATTTTTCCTCCTCCTCCTCCTCCTCCTCCCCCTCCTCCTCCTCCCCTTCTATATAATCCTTTTCTCTCAGAAGAGATGATGCTAGTCTTTTTCGAACCTATCCTTATTTTCGTGAAAGGTGCTCGACTCAGCTCCAACTTCTTCGCAAAACAATCATGGAAGACCCGTCTGTCCCTTCTTTCTCTGTGTATATAAATTCAGACGGAATTTCTATGAATAGAGTTTCTTTTAAAGTCTTTATATCCGTGAAAGATATCACACAAGATCTGCTTCTCTGCAGACTGCAGCATAGTCGTGTTCAAATCAACAAATACTTGTCGAACGGTCGTCCTAATTAAAGTTGCTCCATTCCGTTTCTATTTTAATAATCTGATAACATCGTTCATCATTCAATTGACAATCACACTAACCTTTAGTGTCGAGTGACTTTTGATCTTGGTAGTGACGGGCCAGTAACACAGTCTAATGATGCTAAACACGCAATTACAACGATAGAAAACGTGCTCTCAATATCCACGTCTGTTCGTCGCGTTTTTTTAAATTTTTTAAATTTTTTAACAAACGCGGTCTTTTTCGTCGTTCGTTCGTCTGTTGTTCCTCGTTATATGTTTTTTTTCGTGTTTTTTCTAGAAAATTCATCTTCGAAAGCCTATTTCCAATTCCTTTTCTTCTTCTTCTTCTTCTTCTTCTTCTTCTTCTTCTTATTATTATTATTATTATTATTATTATTATTATTATTATTATTATTAACAGCAACACTTTCTGGTGTGATAGAATCGAAATGCAACCCATTTATTTGTCAACAGTGCAAATCTAATACAAAAATAATAGACAATTTGAGTAATAGATTAGAAATAAATCAGCCTCGTTTTCACAATAAACATCTTAGTTCTGGAATTTCGAAGAAGAAAAAAGGAAAATCGTGACACTTCATATAGATTATCTTTTAGTATTGCATGGATGCATGTTGGGATGGATTCATCCTAACAAAAAGTAAACGTGCGTAAGATGAAGAAAGCAGCTGATCTAAAATTAATATATATTAAATTATTTTTAAAATCAATGAAATAGCAACAATATATCTATATAATAAAGAGAGGATATATTTGTGTATTTTTGCAACCAGTGGCAACGACACTGAACATCCTTAGCACCACTCCCACGCATACACACACGTTGCAGTTAGTCATCGACGAGACGATTAACATCTGAAAGAACGAAAAAATGTATGCTCACATTCTACGCATAAAGCGCAAGTAACATAGGGCCTCTATATTTTTAATTTTTATCCTATTGTTGTTTACCTTCCTCCCACTACACTAAGCTAATCACTCCACAAAGGGAGAAGGCAGTGCCTAGGAAGGTTGACCTCTTAGAACTGCACATGACCAGAAACATACCGCAGTTAATAGAATAAGCTGTTTCAAAAATGGTATAGATTCTGTGAAATGGATTAATAAGAAAACCTAAATCATCCAATAAAAAGCGTTTACTTTTAATATGTAAACAATAATAAAATAACAATTATAGTTTTCCAGAATGTGATAAGATTTTTATCATTCCTACATTCTGTAATGAACTGAATGACAGTGTGTGGTAATAATTTTTATTTTATCAACGTACAATAAAATGTTTTCTTCTAAAATATACTTTTAGTCAAGTGACGTCTATTATCGCAAAGTTTTGCCATTACAGTGTGTTTTGATTGATTTGTGATGTCTTGTGATTTGATTCTTGTACATTGTTCAAAAGTCTAAGGTATTATACCGTTGTTTTATGGTGAATGTTAAGTGTTGAACAAATGAATCTTGATATTCTGTTCGCATGAAAAAAAATTCTAGGCAATCATGGAGAAAGAAAGACCGATTCGTCTAAGGGACGTAACTCTACTTTTATTAAGAAATTAGTTTCCTTTTTTTTTGGGGGGGGTGCTTTGTTTTGTTTTGTTTTTGTTTTTTGTTTTTTGTTTTGTTTTTTTGTTTTTTGTTTTTGGGGAGGGGAGTTTCATATGATAATTTGGGACGCTAATTATAAGGAAAAAAAGATGCGACTATTTTGTTTCAAACAAAACGTTGTTGTTTTTTTCAACTACTTTATTCAATGTAACAAAAAATAAACGATAAATACAATAGATAACTGTGTTGCTTTTTTTTACATTTTTTTCTTACATTCGATGTTTTGTTTAAGAAAAATACCGAATTGCCAAATGGGAAAATGTGACAATCGGAATGCTAAGATCAAATTACCGCTAAAGAAATTGTCCGCGTCCATCAAACGTAAACACCGACACTTACACACCGAAAAAAAAAAATTTTTTTAATTTATTTTTATTATCACCAGAAAAGATATATTTCCCTTGTTATTATTTTAGTAAGAAAAATTATTAATTCGATAACGAAACATTTTAGTAAGAAAAAATTTTTATTTCGATAACGAAACATTTTAGTAAGAAAAAATTTTTATTTCGATAACGAAACATTTTAGTAAGAAAAAATTGTTATTTCGATAACGAAACATTTTAGTAAGAAAACATTGTTATTTCGATAACGAAAAATTTTACTAAGAAAAATTGTTATTTCGATAACGAAACATTTTAGTAAGAAAAAATTGTTATTTCGATAACGAAACATTTTACTAAGAAAAATTTTTTATTTCGATAACGAAACATTTTAGTAAGAAAAAATTGTTATTTCGATAACGAAACATTTTAGTAAGAAAAAATTGTTATTTCGATAACGAAACATTTTAGTAAGAAAAAATTGTTATTTCGATAACGAAACATTTTAGTAAGAAAAACTTGTTATTTCGATAACGAAACATTTTAGTAAGAAAGGTGACGAAATAGTAATTCGTTTTTACTAAAATAATAACAGGGGAAACATTTTTTCTGGTAAATTCGTACCTGAACTAAAATAAATAAAAAAAGGTGCAGCAAAATAAAAAAATTAAATAAATTTCGTTTCATTTCGTCTTCGGTGTTTAAGTTTCGGTGTTTTACTTAGATGGACGATTTTTTTATCAGTGGTAGCTACGGTATTCCGATAGTCACATTTACGGCTTTTTCAACTATTTTATAGGATGTAACAAAAAAATAATGTTTTGTTTAAAAAAAGGAACATGCGACGATAATTGCAGAGGAATTGTGATAAAAATAAAGTTCTTGTTAATCTTTACATTTTTTCTTTTTGTTATTAATGTTAGAAAACTTTAAACTTTGTTATATCAAATAAAGTGCGTGAAAAAAACTTTGTTTGCAAAACAATCCTAAAATTTGAAGCATTTTATTTGAACAATGTATTTATTAATACAAGAAATTTAAGATCTTTTACTTCTATTCATAAAAAAACTCAAACAACTCATTTATTATTTTATCACGAATTCTTGTAAGTACACAGCGCTTTATTTGGATAATAGTTATTAGATTCTCCGTAGCATCTTTTCTTAGAAAAGTTCTTGTTACGGTACTTTGATATAAATAAAACAAAATAAAACGTTAAATTTTCTGTTCACTGATGTCCAAACACTATTATATTATGGTAAAAAAAATAATGCAAAATTTGATTTTACACTTGGGTTTCTTTGTAAAATTTTATTCGAGAAAAGTAATGTTTAATCTTTGTATAGGGCTTTATTTTTAATCGTATTTCCGGGCAGACAGACAGACAAATACATCATATTTATATGAACTCACATTTGTGATAAATAATAAACAATATACACCGGTGAAATTTTATATCCATTATTTATGAGTTTATAATCCATTTATTGACTCAAATTCTGATCAAACCCAGCCTAGTGTTCACATTGTTCATTCCGTTGGCTAGTTGGCTGTCGAAGGAGAACGTTTCCGCCCGGAAACCTGTGCGCGTTGCATCTCTCGCAGATTCTTAAACGCTTCTCTCTCTAACTTAACACGTGATCATTTCAAATAATCAATATTTCTTCTCTCAGCCACTCTCTTTACTTCTTTTTACTATCTGGCAAGAATTCGAATGATGCTCATTGAATGAAGTGATTTCCTCTAGTGTAAACTATCTATAATTCTATTTTGAAAAAAAAAAAAGGTTTGCAGGGCGATACTCAGAAATGATAGGTAACGGTTGAGGTTGCAAAAAGGAAATGCTCTTGAAGCATCCCAATTCAACAGAGTCTGATAAAAAACAAGTAGCGATTCTTTTTTTTTTTTTTTTTTTTGCTCTGCGATAACAAACAAGAGAATGACGAGGATATATAGGTTTGTATCCACCTCCTACCATTCTTGATCGGCATATTGTCAGGATCACTTAACGATTGTTTTACTATTGGGGACTTTTATGCGAATGGTAAGAGGTGATTTAGGACTTTAAACTTGACACAGAAAACGCGACAAACTTGTTGGAATCATGTTTATGAAAGCCACTTTGAACTTTTGACAATGTTTAGCCCGCCAGTTACTTTTCATCTCACACTGAAAGATTGCTTTATATTTTTGAAGGGTCCTTTCCACAGCTGAACGCATTTCTGATGAACTACTTAGCAGGGAATGATGAAGGACGTGTTTGATTTCAAGTAGATCCTTAATAGTTTCATCATTGTCGTTCAACCTGTGTTTATTATATCTCTTGGATGTCTAACAGATCAGCTCAAACTCTATCAATTTGCATTTTGAAAACTTGCCTCAATGCGAACATAGCAGCTAAAATTACTTGAACTTTTAGCTGTAGCATTTTCGCCAGATTATTTAAAATAACATTTTTTAATTCATTTGTGAATTGAGTGACCCATGAATAGAAACAAATATTCGTATAATTTATCATATAAAAAATATTGTAAATAGGATTTTAAACGTTTGGATTAGGTGTTCACAATGAGACAAAACTGAGAAAAGAACAACTATGCATACCTTCATGCGCATGTATATATATATATATATATATATATATATATATATATATATATATATATATATATATATATATATATATATATATATATATATGAGAATAGAGATGGGTGTGTGTATATATATGTATGTATATATGTAAATAACAAAATATCGACGTATTAGTAGATTCAAGCAACCCCATTAAATACACAACGTCACCATGCAAAAAATTACCAACAATTATGAAATACTTCTAAATTACCATAGAGAATGCCCAGAAAAATATAAAACTGCTCTTATAAAAAGTTTGATTCGCCGCTCATACAATATAACATCAACCCGACAAATATTTTACAAATATAAAACGAACCCTAATAATAACTTTCCCAATAAGATCGTTGATAAGCACATAAAACTTTATTTAAACTCACTCCACAATAAAAACATATATCCTAACCCTAACAAAAACGACACATCAAAGTATACTATGAAAACCAACTACACACTAACTACAAAGATAAAAAATAATAACAAACCTAATTAAAAGATACACCAGATCCATCGACCAAAACAAAAAGATCAAACTAATAATATATTATACTAAATTTAAAACCTCCAATTTAATAATTAAAACAATAAAAATACTAACACCACACTAAGCCAAACTAATGTAGTGTATGAATTTATTTGCCCCTTCGAAGAAGGTCTTCGAACCCACTCTAAAAACTCATACAACGCATACATAGGCCACACCACAACAACACTCTCCTGACGACTAACCTATCATTTAGCTGACAATAGTGCCATAAAACAACACCTAACATCCCATGATAAAAACCTACAGTCGTCCGACATTAAAAATATCTTAACTCACATTACTAAAATTCGATACCTTAGCAACTGCACACGACGACTAAAATTACTAGAAGCCATATTATGAAAAAAATATAGTCCTTTTTAACTGGATCTCATTTAAAACCAGGACAAATATACTAACAGTATTTAATACCTAACAAGAAACTAAATAAATAAACTATAAAATAAGAAAATAAGAAAATCAAAATTAAAAATAAAAATTAATCACCTATATAATATAATCTTGCACCCATCTTTATAACCAATTGAAAAAATAATAAAATTATTAATAAAATATAAAAAATAATAATTGTAAATAAACCAAGCCTCAAAGGAAAAGAAAAAGAAAACGTAACAACAATCGCTCCTGATGATAATCGGACGCTCTGATAGAAAGCGCTTAAGACGAATATGGCTGAACAACAATGGTTGTGCGCCATTCTATACCATACGCCAGCTGAAATAAAAAAAAGACCGCTCGGCGAATGGAAAAGATGTCCAGAAAAATCGGAACAAAGAATTGTCGTGTTACAATCAGACGTGCTTGAATAATGATTTGCTGCCAAAATATACAAATGTGTGTGTGTCTGCTCATCTCAATCCGTCTCTCTATGGTTCTCCAGTTCCTGTTTATCCACATCCATCTCCTCCACTCGTCTTTTACCTTCGCTCAGCCCACTCTCTTGTATAGTATACCAAAATATAATTGAAATCTTAGACAACGAACGATTTTTTCTGCAAATGTTCGTTGATTTGAAAGGAAACCGTAAATCTCTCGTCTTTGATGATTTCTTCTCGTGTTTAATTTGTTTGTATTTTTGTTTTTTTGTTGTTGTTTTTTTCCTATTGTCTTTTCATAGACATCTTGTCGCCACAATATTTCATGTTATGATATATCATGTAATTTATTCTCGTATAGCATATTCATATGAACGGCAAACATGTCAGAACTTGCAGGCTAGATACCATAGATGGAGAAAGTGAGCAACGTGCAGACGGCTAACGGTAGAAATAAAACAACAATGGATCGTCATTCCTTGAACGGGTTATTGCGTGCATACCAAATATGACATTTTATTGCTTTTTAGAATCGGCTTTGCACAAATTTCACACATTTCTTTTTTCTTTCCAAAATAAAACATAGTCTTTTAAACAAATTCTCAGACGTAAATTGTAACAATGAAGCATTATAATGTAACTTTCCCAGACATCAAACCATCTTTATTAGCTAAGATTTGTCATAAGAATAGAAAACAGAGTTGGAGAGTTGGAAGGTGTAGAGTCTGGCTTAAACTCAGATTCTAAAATATGCGGCTTCGAGTCTTAATTTCACATTGTTCATATATTCAAATTGCGTTTAGATTCTTCGGAGATTAAAAATTCCGACTCCGATTCCGGTTTTCTTATGCGTCGTCTCAGATTTCTTTCAAAAACGTCGAATCCGACACAACTCTACAATCTGATAGACAATAACCAAAAGAATTTAAAAATAATGATGGAAATGTTTTTAATTAAAGTCTAATTTACTTTAACAGCAGAAAGTAAAGCCTCGGACTTTGCGTATTTTGTATGGCTGGGTTTTTTATGAATCGAATTCTTGGATTGTTAAGGAATTGATTTCTTTGCGAAATGCAAGTTTATTTTTTTATATTTATTTATTTATTTTTACTCGATGATTTTCACCCAGAAGTGAACTGTTGATTTTCTGATAAGCTGCATGACTGAAAAGAGTTGGTAAATATATGTTTATTCCTGGTTGTTCGTGCTTAAAACAATTGACAAGTTATATTGAATTATTTAGGAATTCAGCAAGAAAAAATTAGTGAAGACATCGTCACTGGAATTTAACATCTTGTTTACTTCTATATGCTCTTTTGTTAAATGTTAACATTCATAGAGATTTGTTTATTGAGCACTTTTGCTACATTTTCACACAAATATGTATTTTCATGGGTTTATGTATATGAACTATTTTGCATGATATAACGTTTTTGTAAAAGTTTTATTGTAGTTTCTGTAATGACGCTTATTTGTAACTTATTTCATGGGAAACGATTTTAAAACCATCGTCAATTTGACCATAGCAAAAATAAATAAATAAATAAATAATATTAGACTGAGTTCTTGACACCAGAACATTAATATATTATATATATATATATATATATATATATATATATATATATATATATATATATATATATATATATATATATATATAGTTTAATTAGAAACATCTCTGTCCTGATATAATTCGCTGTATAATATAAAAATAAAATATATACTTAATGCTATAGTCGTAATGTCTGTTTCGGAGATACAATTGTAAACAAGGCTTTTTATCAAGATCAAATATAAGCTTCACAGAGAATCCAAAAAATGGTGTTATTTTTTTTCACAATAGAATTGTTTGATTACACGTTCCTGCTAGATTCCTTAAACAGCAAAGACGACGTTTTACATTAAGTCATGAAGTAGATTAATACATTTATCATTTTTATTTGCATTTATGATTTATTTTCAAAAGCGATTTTTTTTAAATATCACATTGAATCTTATCCTTGTAAAGGCATATTTACATATAAACGGTTTGATCCTAGTCGAGGACGACCTGAAGGCTCCTTCTTTATTGATTACTAAAACGGGAGGACGTCACACCGTTCCCGGGATTAATCTACGTACTTTTGATTCTCACTTTATAATGCTGAGTGTTCAGCAAGAGGTCATCAAATACTAATTTAGTCTTTCACAAGACTCGGCCGAGGAATGAAAGCAACATTTTAACAGTTAAGCGAAATCGCTCGATGTATATAAAGATTAATTATCCTTTTTTTTCTAATACAATCTACAAACAAACATGTTCCTTATATATATATATATATATATATATATATATATATATATATATATATATATATATATATATATATATATACAAGCATAAAAGGAAGTGTGTGCGTGTGTGCGTACGAGAGTTCGTTCTGCATAAACTCTACAACGGCTGGGTCGATTTGTGTGAAATTTTACACAAATGTACTTTATGTATTTGGCTGTGTTCTTAAATAGGTTTTGTATCGGAATATCTTCGAGAAGTATCGATAATCAAAAAAATCCGATGAAAATAAGAAACAAACTAGTTTGTTTCTTATTTAACACCTTATACAGCCTAGCATCACAAGTGCATTTGAGAAGTTTTATTACCAGACAAATAGAAAAGTCTAGCATATAAAATTATCTGTAGGTTCTTTTATATGACAGGGGCTCATTTGAAAACAATGTTTTTGTTTAAAGCACAATTAAAATATGATACTCTCCTTTTTTTATTTTAAACTTAAATTCCAGCCATTATCACCACACAAGCAGAAAGGTCAAGTATATAAAATTAATAGTTGGTTCTTTAATATAACAGAGGCGCGTTCAAAATTAATGTTTCTCTTCCGAACACAATTAAAGTATGATACTTGACTTTTGCATTTTTAACTTTCATTCAAGCCGTTATGTATAAAAATAATTTTGATAAGATCAACAATGGGTTCTCAACAGTACAATGTAGACTACAATACATTTGGGGCAAAGTCACTGCGGGAAGGCATGTGAAGTGAAGCTTTCTTCCGGCGCACCGCGATGAGCCCCCGACTAGAGAAGGCAATCAATCGATTTGATTGCAAAATGGAGAATTTTACTGATTTCGATGACAATAAAAATATAGGCGGGTAAAACATTCGTTGATCATCATTCGATCCCGGGCAATGTCGGGTCTCATTGCTAGTATGAAAACAAATCAATGAACTTAGAAATAAGGGGTTGACGATATAATTGTGTGATTGTCTTTTGTAACTTGCACTGTCACTCTTCAATTTGTAAACGTGCATTTTGATTGGACGCATCTTAATTGAAATGCGTCATCACATCGTAATGCGACATGCTGATCGTCCGTAATTCGATCTGCTATGTTTAATATTGAATTGTTATTTAATGAACCGTGGAGGATTAGTTGGCCAAAACGTGGTGAGACAACAATAATTATGGACGACCGTAATTACTGGAGATATAGTTACAAGACGTAACATTCCTACACCGTCGCGGTTAATCATCTGAAGAAGGCCAGGGGATGAGTTGGCGAAACAACTATAAAGATGAGGATAATAGTCCGCAAAAAAAGAATTAATTACATTTGTCTTTTGTATTTCACTCTGTGTTCATAAGTAAAGTTTTTTTTTTTTTCATTCCAAGTGTGAGTACAATTTTGAGACACACTGTAGTGCAAGAAATCCCATTGTGGGATTAATTGTGTCTTCAGTTATTTCACAATAATATCTACGGATCTGCTTATAATATTTCTATAAGAAATCGTATTCAATGCTTCAATTCTGATATGGTGATCTGGGTTTTTTTTTTTGGTTTTTTTTTTTAGTTTATACTTATTCATGTAATAGATTTTTGTTTGTTTTGAAAGTTTAACGAAGTACATTGAAGAAAATAAAAAAATAAACAAAGACGTAACTAGCAGACATATGTGATGACTGGATATTTAGTGCATTTCCTGTTTAAAAAATGTAAACATATTTGGCAAAAAAACCCATGTTATTTGAAGTAAAGGAAAATAAACTCATTTTATCCCGATCTAAATCTTCTAATAATTCACGTCTAAGGAAATCTGAGTGACTTGTGGCGCCATTTTGACGCTACAAAACGTTGGATAAATAGCTTATCTCTGTGTCACTTTTTGCCTGGATTGTTTTCCTTAATTAAAGCATCGGAGGTTTTGATCCTTAGAATATCCTTTAACAACTACATAAACTTTCTCAACCACCGATTACCATGACAAATAACACTCTATCCTACGTCAAACTACTCGGCTTAACGCCCACAGACAACATGAATACAATGAGGATATTACTAAGACTGCTGCAAGTAAGGTGGCTTTTTCACTTATCAATGGAGTATTGTTGCCATATCTAGGTTGGTACATCTACAACATTTCTCACTCTTAGACGAGGTTCAAAAAGAGTATCCACTCTAATAGGTTCTACACTATCAACCAGGTTCCAACCCCATGTTCGATCACCGTAATGTTGCATCCTTGCGCCTGTTTTATAAGTACTTAATGGAATGTGATCTGCTGAACTCGTAGCACTTGTTCTCTCTCGACGTACATACTTGAAACTAATACCACAAGCAGCAAAATCCCACCCCCAATAGTAGAGGTACCTAGATGCCGGAAAGTCTTCTACTCTAAAAAGTTTCTTCTCTTGGGCTGTAAAGAATTCGGAATTCCTTCCCTGTTTCTTGCATCGCTGATTGCACTGAGTTTCAGATGGTGAAATGTAATGTGGAAAAATATCTTGTTGCTCAATTTCTCACAGTTCCCTGTTTGACACAATCCCAACAAGTATCTCCTTACGTCAAAGTAGCAATGTGCTATATTTGGAGTGGAAAAGAATTTAAAAAATCGTTAACAAATAGTTACAATTGCTAACGTTAAACCATAAAAGAAATTCGATGTCGATAAATTGCAACTATTGTTAGCATCGACGACAAACGTGTTAAGTTCGGCTCATTCATATGGATGATTATTGCACACGCCATTCTTTCTTTGTAAGGCCTTTGTAAGGCCGTGAACAAAGCTTAGAACTGCACGTCTGTGGAACTCTGTTCCGTCTGCCTGCTTCCCACCGGACTACAACTTGGATGTCTTCAAGTCCAATGTTAACAAATTCCTAATGAACCGCCCCCTTAAGTAAACAGTTCATCAAATCTCCACACTAACGTAATGTACTTGCAATAACCCTTATCCCTGAGTGGCTTCCGGGCCTTGATAAGTGGTGATCACTGTGTAAAAAAAAAAGGTCTTTGTGTATCCCTGCGCTAAATGCTGAATCCTAAATTACCATTTCTATTAAGTTTGGTTTTTTGTTGCTTTTGTTTTACGACATATCAACCCTTTTCAGGTTATTTAATGCCGAATCCAGTGATTTTGAAGAAAATCTTTTTAATAGAATATTTTTTTTAAGTCAGTTTCTATTTAACCCATAGTTGGGACCCTAACAGGTACTACCACTCCGGGTTAGAGTGGACCTGAGAGCAATGGCAATTAAGGGGTGGTTCCAGACTCCCCAAAGCCCGCAAGGTGGGGCCTCACCGTCGGATATAGTTTAAGGCCATATCCAGGACCCTATTAAGTTTGGTTTTAATTTTTATAATTTAAGTTTTAAAAAGAATGTCACAATATTTTTTAACAGGAAAATGTCACTGTTGTTGTAAAATAATTGCAATAAATTATTTTTATAAGTTACTTTTGAATTTGTCTGCTTTATGGCATATCAACATTTGTTGTGGGTTATTTAGCGCGGACGCACTATCCTAATTGTAGTTTATTTAACGTTAAGGGAGAATATATATGGAGACTGATTTATTAAAAACTAGTTCCATTTTAAAAATATCTTCTCTTATCAGTGTCTGGCGTAAGGGAAATCAAAAGGTCCGACGGGGTTTGACATCGACTTGCTAAATTCATAGTTCGCATCGACATCCAATAAGCGAATCACGTACTCCCATCGCTAGAATATCTGAAGGATGGTACCTATCGGTTGACGTATTGAGCATTTAAAATATATACTGAAACGTATATGCACTTATATTTTAATACATGTTGAATAACATGTGAATATATATTTATACAAATATCAATCTGTGTGTGTGTGTGTGTGTGTGTGTGTGTGTGTGTGTGTGTGTGTGTGTGTGTGTGTGTGTGTGTGTGTGTGTGTGTGTGTGTGCGTGCGTGTGTGTGTTGTTGTGAAGCAACATTGATTCGAGCTTGGTACACCCATGTTGTTAGTTCGCATCGTTAACCACCATCACCTCCCAATATTTAAAACACATTGTTTTCATATTCATTATTTCATTCTCTTTCCTCTAATTTTTTAAAAGTTGTTGGTATGTATTAAACTGGATCAATTGTGTAACAGGCATTATTTACGGATTGTAAGTTTGAACGTCATCCGATGCAGACTTATTTTTGCTTTGATTTTGTTTTAAAATAGACTTCGACATTTGATATTATAATTATTTTTCTTTGGTTAATTATTTATCCTTTTTTTCATTGGTTAAAAATGGTGAATTATTTATTCTTTTTTCCATTGGTTAAAATTGGTTAATTATTTATCCTTTTTTTCCATTGGTTAAAATTGGTTCATTATTTATCCTTTTTTCCATTGGTTAAAATTGGCTAATTATTTATCCTTTTTTTTCATTAGTTAAAATTGGTTAATTATTTATCTTTTTCCCATTGGTTAAAATTGGTTAATTATTTATCCCTTTTTCCATTGGTTAAAATTGGTTCATTATTTATCCTTTTTTCCATTAGTTAAAATTGGTGAATTATTTATCCTTTTTTCATTGGTTAAAATTGGTAAATTATTTATCCTTTTTTCCCATTGGCTAAAATTGGTGAATTAGTTATCCTTTTTTTCCATTGGTTAAAATTGGTTAATTATTTATCCTTTTTTCCATTAGTTAAAATTGGTGAATTATTTATCCTTTTTTTTCTATTGGTTAAAATAAATAGCATCTTGAAATGTTTGCAAAACTACTAAAATAAATAACTTTACAAACACTTCAGAATGTTTTACTATTGCTATATTATTAATAGTATTTTTTTTTTAGATTTTATTAGTAATGCTTCCAGTATTTCAAGTTTCCGTTTATTATTGGTTTGTTCAAGTATAGATGTTTTGTCAACTAAAATTTTCCTAAATTGAGACAGAGGACAGTAATGTTCGTAAGTTAAGTGATTAAATATAGTGCTGTTATCGGAGCGATGCATGGTTAATCTCCTCGACAAAGAAGAAAAAAGAACTTTATAAATTGTTCAAAACTAGTTAGATTAATTTATCCCTGACGATGAATCCTAAAGGATTGGAAAGAACTCAGACATGATAAACATGGTGATTACATCAGCTAGTACCCGCCGGAAATAAAGTTGGAAAGGATCGGAAATAGGATTAATAGACAAAAAAACGTCTATTTTATTTAATGAAAATGCCAGAGATAACAAATGCTGCATATATGTATGCATATATATATATATATATATATATATATATATATATATATATATATATATATATATATATGGTGATATATTGTGATGTGGATTACTCAAAATACAAATTGGATCCCATTACCTCACTTCTATCAAAGACCTTCACTTCGGATTTTACAATGCATTTTGGATATGATTTTCTATATCCTTTTCATTAACTTCCCTTACTCTATCATATTTAGATGCTTAAAAATCTTTTAATTGTGATTTTCCATTTACACTGACTTTAGCAAATTATTTGCTAATATTTTCTCCTCTGAAGAGATTGTAGACATCGAAATCCTATAGGATAGGGAGTTATAATATTTCAGATGTATTCTTTGTCTTACATAGAATAATAAAAATATTTTTGATTTGAAATGTAACCATTTCACGTCATAAATTGTAAAATTTATTGAATGACTAAGATGTGATATAAATGTAATTTTGGTTCGTTAAAAGCGAATAAAACCATATTTCTACGTTACCAATTTAATTGAAATTTTCAGAAATTCTGTTTTTAAAGTCAAGGAATGTTTTTATGTTATTAAAATAATTTAACATTGCGAATTATAAAAATATTAAATTAAATAAAAAATATTTTTCGTAACTGCGAGATTATCGCCATTTTATTTCCGGTAGAAATTAGCCTTTCACTTATTGAGATAAGTATTATTTGTATTAATTTTTATGATACTCATGCAGAGAGTGATCCGTGCTGAAATAATGTTATTATTTAAAAAGTCATTCTTAACATGGGGAGGGGAGGATGTTTTGTACCTATTCTGTACTTTAACCTTACAATTGAATAAAAAAACATATCGTAAAACGTTACTTAAACGTGGAAATATGATTTAAAAAATAGCGCGGATCGCTCTCTGCATTAGCACCATTTTTATTTATTGCGGACTATTATTCTCATCTTTATTAGTTGTTTCACGACTTTTCGGCCAACTATTCCTCTGGCCTTCATGAAAAAAAGTAAGTCCTTTTATAAATGTTCAGTAACTTTTTCCTTTTATTATTCTTAAAGAGTAAAACTTTTCTTATTCATGAAAAGAGTTAAGCCTACGTAAATAAATAAATGTATGTACACGTGACAAATTATCAATAAATGGTTTAGTTATTTTTTTTAAAATTATTTATGAAAAGAGTTAAAGTAAATAATGTTTGTAAAAGTGCGAAAGGCGACGTTGTACAACCATCACTCCCATGCTTAATTTCTATAATCATTATTTCGACATTTGAAAGTGGTGCTTACTTTTGAGTTACAACGTTCTGATAAATCAGTCACCCATTTTGTAAGCAATAAAAACGCGGTATATCAAAACCATAGAAAGAAAAAATAATATGAGCCTCTACCGCATTTGTAAGTCAGAAATATATTTGTTTCTCAAAGAAAAAAAAAATAGATTGAACATGACTTGTTTTATTGTTTTTATGAAAATAAAGTTTCGAGTTTTTAAAAAAAAATTTTTTAACTTATTTAGTTAAAAGTCAGTTTGTGGGTGTTTTTTTTTAATTGTTTTTATGAAAGGTGAGTTTTTTTGTTTTTTTTCAAAACTTTTGTTTTGTTTTTTAAATTTTTTTTTAAGTATTATAAATGTCACTAACATGCTGGAGAAATGTTTAATAATTTGGTACTTTTTTAGATTAGGTCCACCTCCACAATTTTCCTTTCAATGACGACATTTATAGGTTTCCGAGTATGCTGAACACGCAAACCGCATTGAAATTTTGCGGAAATAAATAGTTGTATTATGCATTGTATTTTTCGGCGGCCATCTTTTTACGTGCACACGCGCCATAAACAAATACACGCACGTAAAAAAGATGGCCGCCAAAGATTACAATGCATAATACAACTTTTTATATCTTGATAACTACTTATTTCTGCAAAATTCAATGCGATTTTCGTATTCAGCATAGTCGAAAATCATTTCAAGTTATCATTTAAAAGAAAATTGAGGAGGTGGACCTAATCTAAAAATTTACCAATAATTTTTCATCCCGTACGCCTCCCGATACATTGTTTCATCAACATGCGACCATTTTATATCTCCCAAAGACACTTCCATATTTAGAAAAAAAAATGAGTGACCGATTTACCAGAACGTGGTAACTAAAAAGTGAGTACCCCTTTCAAATGCTGAAATGATTTTTTTTTTCAATTTTTTTCATAATCTGGTTAGTGTTCAATCAATAATAATCCAGTAAAAAAATTTCAAAAAACCTATCAGTATAGAAACTCCACCACGTAAGTAAATAAATAAAAAATGTTACGTGCGCATGCCTTAGCCTTGACTAGGGGGGTACTAAGGGAACGACCATTAAATAATTCTGCGGGTCACCATGGAACTCAACGCCAAAGGAGTACCAAAATAGTTTTCATGATCTGAAGAATTCTTTTTTTCGAAAAGTGGGTGATCAGTTTTCTATGTAAATTTAACTTAAAATGAGCACCCACGTTCTGGCCACCTGAGGAAGGGGCATTTATTTTCGTGTTTATTGGCTTAAAGGTTTTTTGACAAGGCAGTTTGGTACGCGAATGCATATTTAACAGTTTTCGTTTATGCTCACGCATAGCATAAACAAAGGCTACGTCTGTGAAATGGAAAATAGTCCCAGAGTTCAGGGGTTAATACCATGCAAAAGAAATCAAACAAAAATCTATTTAGCCAAGAAACACACAGAAAAAAGAAAAAAAAAATAGCATCCATTTTTTTCAATCGAATTTATTTGCTGTTTTTATTGAAAACTATTTTCCCCCGGATTTTTTATATAATTTTCCATTAAGGGCCGTACGTCTCACGTTCGTAAATAACAAAAAAATTTTTGTAGATTTTGGTGTGCTAAAAACGAATCTGCAAACCGTTTCCGTCGCAAAAAAATAGTTTTTACGATATGAAGAAATTACTTTTTCGAAAAAGTGGCGATCACTTTTCCATGTAAATTTAACTTAAAATGAGCACCCACTTTCTAGCCACCTGAGAGAGGGGGGATTTTTCCCATGTGTATTGGCTAAACAGCTTTCGTTTATGCTCACGCATAGCGTAAACGAAGGCCACGGATGTGAAATGGAAAATAGTCCCAGAGTTCAGGGGTTATTACCATGCAAAAGAAATCAAACAAAAAACTTTTTAGCCAAGAAACACAGAAAAATGCCCCTCTCTCAGGTGGCCAGAAAGTGGGTACTCATTCTAAGTTAAATTTACATTGAAAAGTGATCACACCCTTTTCGAAAAAGTAATTTCATGAATATCATGAAAACTTTCTTTTTGCTACGGAAACGGTTTGCAGATTCGTTCTTAGCACACCGAAATCTACAATAAAATATTTCGTTATATATGAACGTGAAACGGTCCTTAAAGTAAAATAATACCGGATTTTTTGGGGCAGATTTGCCGTTTAGTTGTACAAATATCCTCAAACCAGGTAATCACTAAAAGGGACTTTTAAAAGTCGTCACCTGTATCGAGCAAAAGTTTAAAACCACCGATTATATGCCAGCCTACGTCATGGTAACATATATTGAGTGAGTTCCTAACAGTATTTTGTATAGTTTTTAGTTTAAACTCATTTTCCTAAAATTTCCCCAAACTTAATGTGTTCGATACAGTCTGCCGCCATTTGTATTTTTCAGATATACCGATAAACATTGAATGTTTTTGAACCGATTATACATTACATAAAAACTCTAAAATCTTATCCAGTTAGGTAGAACATTTACTTTTCTTGCCTTTGATAACATTTATTTATATATATTTATTTTGTGACAACTTCTTTGTATCTGTGTTTAGTAATACAAACCCTTTTCATTTAATGTAACGTTTAGTCGGCTCGAAAAACAGTGTTTATCGGGGTATTTGAAAGCTACAAATGGTGGTGGACACTGTTGATTACTTTAAGTTAGAGAAAGTGAGTTAAAACTAAAAAACTATACAAAATACTGTTACAAACCCACCGATTATGCCAGCCTATGTCATGGTAACATATATTCGGCGAGTTTCAGATACTGTTTTGTATAGTTTTTAGTTTTCAACTTACTTTCCCAAACTTAACGTATTCAACAGAGTCCGCGACCCTTTCTGTTTTTTGAGCCGATTAAACATTTTACATTACATAAAAACACTAAACAATTATCCAATTAGATAGAAACGTAACTTACCTTTGCTTTCATTTATTTGTTTTTGGACAACTTTTTCGAATCTGTGTATAGTAACCCCCCTCCCCCCACCATCAACCAAATATTAATTACTAACTCACATTTTTGTAAAACAACAACAAAAAAAAACATTTAGCGTTTCAACATTTTTGCTACGTTCGGCTTCATCCACTGATTGTTGGTCAAGTCCAAACCATGAATGATTGGCAGAAACTCCCGAGGATCCAGATAAAATTCTGCAAGAGTACAATTTTTTTTCATTTTCGCCTTCTTTTTCTCTTTTTGCAGTGGATTGCTGTACTAATATAAGAAACATGCATTTTCTCTTTTTATTAAATTTTCCCATTACACCAAATTGAGCCACTGCAACGCGTGGTAAGGTACAGCTAGTATATATATATATATATATATATATATATATATATATATATATACGAGAAATGAATAGATAAACAAAATGTTGACATGCAAACACGGAGTGATGGGATGAAACGAAAAATAATAAGAGTGGAAAGATAAAAAAAAATGAGAAATGCTCGTATGTGTGTGCGTGTATAAGTCTATGTATATATACATACATACATTCACACACACACACACACACACACACAGACACACACACACACACACACACATATATATATATATATATATATATATATATAAAAGAGAGAAAAAAAATAACTCATTTAGTTTCGAGAGACAATGGGCAGCCCCTGTAAGAGTATTTATGCGGAGAGTGAAGAAGATCTTTCGCAATAATTATCGATACTTTCTCCTCGCTGTAATTGCTTGATTTCATTGGCATTGAGGAGTTCAAAACCATCTTAATCAGAGCATGGCCGTTGTTATTCATGAGTAATCCTTGCCTTAGATAAGTTGCACAACGAAAGCTTGAAAGTCTAGTCTACACTATTTAATTCGTTCCCAAAATGAAAATATATGAATTCATATATTTCCCAAGGTGAAAATGATGCAGTAGCCTGTAATGTAATGTAGTCGTTAATCTTTTTCAATTATGCCATTACATTTTAATACTCGAACTCAACACGTTGACAGTTACAAGGAAATAAACAAAATATAGACATTCGACTCGTCATTTTTTTTTTTCAGTTTTAACAAAATGCATTTATTTATGGCATTTCCAAGAACGCATTGCATTTTTTAAACAGTTCATTTTCTCTGTCTTGTAGTTAAAAAAAACCCTGCCCACTTGACACAGGCTTAAAAGTTTTTCGCTATCACGAGCCACCCGTTCATCTTACGATGGCACACGCTTTTTTCTTGTCCTCGACACGTGGTGTATTTTTTCTCTTTTTCTTTCCCTTCTCTTTCTTCGCCGTGACGTCACGTTGCGCACTGACTCAGTCATTTGCATATGTATCATGCGGCTGCTGCTGCTACTACAAATCCTATCGGTTCTGCTATACAACACTCCTCGCCTAAAACGCTAAGGGTACAACATGCTTATATATTGATATATTGATTCACTGTTAAATTAATCAATCTATCTTCATGAACTTTGGCAAAACAGTCGCTAAGCGTACGCAATATGGGTTATATTTAACTTGATTTAGTTTTATGCTAAAGGAGCAAAGAGGAGGTGGAATCTCTTCGTGAAAATCAGATATCTCCGATTTTTCTGAAATTTTAACAATAAGTATTTGATATTTATTAACACATATTCCCTAAAGCTCAGTTTCTTTAGAGTATTTAAAGCATGTTTATGGCGCATAATATGGGCGCAACTTTCTATTTGAAAAAAGATATTAATTAATATTCCCTGAATTTCTTTGCCTTTATTAGTAGGGCTGTGACAACAGCATATTTTTCATTGCTTTGACTCTTGAGTATATACCCATTAATATCTTCTATGTTTTTATATAGACTTATATGTTTCACGGTTGATTGACTGTGTCTTACTGTGTCGGGTATATACTTGAGAGTCAAAATAATGAAAAGAATATTCTGTTGTCACGGCCTTATTTATTAGATAGTTTAAGTATTTAATTTTAGACCTTTCAATGACCAAAATCATTTAATGGGGTTTGATATATAAATTTAAATAAAGATTCCAGAGTAGCATTATTATCTATCGATTTAAATCACGATATGGGCACATAAAAGTGGTGCTAAATTGTTCTGTCTGGGAAATTAATTTGAACCGTCCGAAAACGAGTATTCTTCACATGTGTGCGTTCTGCATCTCAAATTCTATCAATAAATAACAGGCTAAACGTAACCATTCCTATGATAGATTACTCATTGTTGATATATAATTTATTTTGGAGCCTTTTTTTTGTTTCTTTTCTTTACTTTCTTTTATTCCATTTTAATAAAAACGTCTTTCTTACTTTCCCACCCTTTTTTACTTCGCGGTTTCGCCATTCATCAAGAAAGCGTAAGCAGCACCTTCTTCTACCACAGAGCATTAGAATTTGAGGCAAAGCAAAACGAAGTGCCAGTGTCAGTCAAATCAAGTCAGGATACGATGTGTCCAAATTCCAAGAAGATTTTTTTTTTCTTTCAACTTTTTTTTACTTTCTTGTTTTACGTTCTTAAATAATCATTATTTTTACTGCCGTAATTTTATCTTATTTATTCTCTCTACAATAATGTTAGACACAAGGCCAGATATGAATTTTTATATCAGCGTTTCTGTAGAATAAACTGAAATGTTTTCGTTCATTTTGAGAGAAAATTAGAGTAAAAACACCTTTGTCCGCTTGTTTTCGAACTCACAATCTCTGCCTTTAAGTACGGCTTGTCACCAGATATATTGCGTATCTCACATTCGAATGTTGTTTAAATTCAGGATAATTTCTTCCTTTTTCTTCTCTGCCAGACAAACACAACGAAACAAAGAATAAAGGGAAATAATCTTGTTGCACCAGTGAAAATTTATTTTTATTAAATTGGTATCTGATGATTTCGATTGCAGTATCAAAACTTTCGAATATAAGGAGGAATGTTCCTTTCTATCCTTTATGCATGACTAATAAAAGATACAATATTGATCAGGATTGATTATTAAAATCGATGTTGTCCCCTCAAGTTTGAATGACAACAAAATTTACTGTTTCTCCTTGTTTCTTTCGATCATTGTTGCAAATCACTTTTAGTTATCACAACAGCCGTATGACATTAAATTCTCGCTGACGACGAACGTTGTTTTTCTTTCCACACTTTGATTGATAATAAGCGTACTGGTCATTCCAGTACTCTTCGTGTTATTTAAGGGAAGGTATGAATGGTGCGTTCTCTCCTTGTCCATTTCCATCACTAGAAAACATTCACGACTATTTTCTCCGGTAATAACTTTTGTTGCCATCGTGTTTATTATTAGTATTATCATTATTATCATTATTATTATTACGATTATTATTATTAGTAGTAGTAGTAGTAGTAGTAGTAGTAGTATTTACTCATGTAACACGCTCGTCTCGTCAAAAGTGTTGAAGCATTCCTTATTAAGCTTTAAACATTATATATGACATATTTTAAAACTTTGATTATCATTGGGGAGAATCAAAAGTGGACCTTGGGTTTACTTTCGACAACCTTGTAACTTTCGTTTCTATTATTTTGTCCTTTAATTTTCGCATCTCCATGAGCGATGTTTCTTGCAAAGGGAATTGCTGTTTTCTTGGTTGGAATCTATCCATCTGACACTTATTCTATTTTTTTTTTACCTTGTAGTGGTATGCTTTTAACTCCTTACAGCAAGTGGTTTCATACATTGTCCATAACGATTTCAATTTTTAAAATTTAGAAATTCTAAAGGGATTTACTTACAACTACGCTACTGTACTATTGAACTCATTATTGGGTGGAATGGGGAGATTTATACTATCCCAAGTCATGTTAAAAATATTTGATAACTAGACAACACTAGGTAAATCTGCTAAACTTTAAAAAATTTGGTCTTTATTTTGAGATTATTGATCACACAATCATGTCTGTATATATTATTATTAGATTCGCATATAGTATTAACACAATTTCATAGTTTCTACGTTTTATTCAACTTTGCCAAAATCTTTCCCTCGGCAGTTTGTCATCTTTTGTAGATAACAGTTTTCAACTTGGTTTTCATTTTCACCAAACTTCCCTATAATTTCTAGAGATGAATGCTCTGATTCTCTTGAGGCTATTTTCCGGTTCTTTTCTGATAAAACCTCCGTAGATTCGTTGATAAAATCGACAAGGAGCAGACAGAAGCCAACCCAATCTTTCATCTACTTCTTGTGATGCCAGACTTTCAGCATTGCCCTGACCCACATCCAATAGTTCTACTATATTTATCTGTGATCCTTATCAGAGCAGCCATATTTGTAATGTACGACTATCATACTGGCTCCGGATTTAGCAAAATGGCAGACTGTTCAGTACTTATTGCTACGACTCATACTACAATAACAAAGCTGCTTAATTTGAACGACGAAGTTTTCGAAGATTCTATATTTCGAGACTGAATAATCCTGTGTTTATAAAAGAAAATTACAACAATTATTTCGATGATTATGATAAACACTCTGCGCTGATTAGATTCGTTGAGCTGCCTTTTCGAACATACCGGAAAGATGAATAAAGGTCAGTCGAAAGCTCAAAAAATAAGAAAAGTCTCATAGAATTTATGGACATTTTTATTTAGGACTTCTATGTTATTTAGTTAGAATTTTGAATTACATAATTCAATATATTCCAAGAAATATGATTGAATATATATATATATATATATATATATATATATATATATATGCGTGTGTGTGTGTGTGTGTTTCTGTGTATGAGTGTGTGTCTGTCTGCCTGCCTGTCTGCTTGTATGTCTGTGTGTGTAAAAGTGAAGCTTGCAAAAACAAACTCATCAAGATAGGTAAAGCTTAACACTGCAATTAAATATATTAACTGAAAGATGAATAAAGGTTACATATAATTATATTATAACATCAGATCAATAAGAAAATAAAATAAAGGAAAAATAACCTCTTAAGGCTATAAAATGCCGGTGTTTCCTCTCTTTTGATGAGAAGCATTTAGCCCCGAAATGCCATGACCTAAATTTGTTCTTTCTCCCTAATGTTCGTTCATTATTGATCTGATGTTACAATAAAGTTTCATGTAAGCTTTATTCCTCATCTTTCCGTTTATATATATATATATATATATATATATATATATATATATATATATATATATATATATATATATATATATATATATTATTCAATTTTCACCTGACTTTGAAGTAGGGGGCAACCAGCGGGGAAATAATTTGTGGGGGCATTATGAAGAGAGATGAGTAGCAAGATGTCTGTTCACATTACACTTGAACTTCTGCATGTCAGTACAGTTGGGAAAGCAGAATCGTGGAAGGGAGTTCCAAAGTCTAGCAGTTCTGGGGAAGAAACTATTGGAGTAGAAGGCCTCTTACACCTAGGGATCCCTACTGTGAAGGGGGTTGGATTTAGCTGCTTGTCGGGTTTGTCGGGGGTATTCATGTCGAGGGGGTACAAGTGCTTGTAGTTCGTCAGAGCATTCACCATTAAAGTACTTGTAGAACAGGCAGAGGGATGCAACATTTCGTCGATGGGACAGAGGCTGAAGTCTAGATGACAGTTCAGGACCTATCAGGTTGGCGACTCTGTTGAACCCTGTCCAGGAGTGAGAGACAAGTAGTAGATGCACCAGTCCAAATGTGACAACAATACTCCATACTGGGCGAATGGTGGCCTTATAGAGATATAGGATACTGTCAGGCGTAAGTAGTTTTCTAGCACGGTAGAGAGGTCCCACCTTCCTCGCAGCAGCCTTGTCAATGTTCTCAATGTATCTATTCCAGTTTATGTTCCCTGTAAACGTTAGGTTGAGGTGTTTAAAGGAACTACTTTCACGTAATGTGTTCTTGGCCATTGCTATTGGTGGTAGAGAAGGTTTCTTATTATTGAAGAAGACAAGCTTAGTCTTGGCAGCATTGAATGTGACCATCCATTTTTGTCCCCATTCCACTACAGATTTGAGGTCATCCTCTAGTGTTTCTGCCATTTCCTTAGATATGTGTTCATTTGTTTTTCCCCTCGTGTCTGTTATAGAGAGTGGTGTCATCAGCAAATATACCCATCTCCGAAAAAATTTTATCAGGGAGGTCATTTATGAATATCAGGAATAATAAAGGCTCAAGGATATACCCCTGAGGCACTCCTGCATTTATACCATATTGTTTAGATGTACGACCGTCGATAACAACCTGGATTTTTCTCTTACTTAAGAAGGATTTTGTTTCATTATGTATTCTTCCTTCGATACCATATGATCTAATTTTCTTTAGAAGACCATCGTGCCACACCCTGTCAAAAGCTTTAGATATATCGAGGGCTACCGCTCTACCCTCACCTGTTTTGTCATGTGAACGGTATATACGTTCAGAGATTAGTTAGGATGTCTGCTGTGGAACTTGCTTGCCTAAATTTATATTCTTTGTCTGTCAGGAGTTTAGCAGTTGTAAGATGATGGACTAAAATATTTTGGCGAAAATAGGGGCGATAATTTAATGGGTCAGTTCTTTCGCCAGAATTCTTGAAAATTTCTACCACAGAAGCGGTTTTCCAGCAGTGTGGAAAGCAAGATTTGTTTTGGCATTTATTGAAAAGTTTGGAGAGAACTGGAGTAACCTCAGCGGAGCATTTTTTTAATAGAACAGCCGGGATGAGATCAGGTCCACATGCTTTTGAGTTGTGTAGGTTTTTTATGATACCAGGTACCTGACAAGGGGTGATTTTCAAATCATCTAGTCATCCGAATAATGAGATGAATTAGATAATAGATTAATCAATTTTGTGGTTTCAAATCTTACAAAATATTTTTGGGACGTAATATTTTTATATAAGACATTCCTAACCAAATAAAATTGCTCAATATACTAGATAGAGCAAATTAAAATTGCAGATTTCATAGTTAAATTTCTTTCAGAAAATATGTTTCAAAACAAAACCTTATTGCTTGAACAACGAATGCATGTAAAGTAATTTCCTTAATCCATGGATTTTAGATGTCGGCTCAAATGTAAAATTTGTTGATGGTGTAATTGAAATGTAAAATTTGTGAATGGTTGTAATTGAAATGTAAAATTTGTGAATGGTTGTAATTGAAATGTAAACATTTTTTATGGTTGTAATTGAAATGTAAAATTTATGAATGGTTGTAATTGAAATGTAAAATTTGTGGATGGTTGTAATTGAAATGTAAAATTTGTGAATGGTTGTAATTGAAATGTAAAATTTGTGAATAGTTGTAATTGAAATGTAAAAATTTTTTATCGTTGTAATTGAAATGTAAAATTTGTGAATGGTTGTAATTGAAATGCAAAATTTGTGAATGGTGGTAATTGAAATGTAAAATTTGTGAATGGTTGTAATTGAAATGTAAAATTTGTGAATGGTTGTAATTGAAATGTAAAATTTGTGAATGGTTGTAATTGAAATGTAAAATTTGTGGATGGTTGTAATTGAAATGTAAAATTTGTGAATGGTTGTAATTGAAATGTAAAATTTGTGAATGGTTGTAATTGAAATGTAAAATTTGTGAATGGTTGTAATTGAAATGTAAAATTTGTGAATGGTTGTAATTGAAATGCAAAATTTGTGAATGGTTGTAATTGAAATGTAAAATTTGTGAATGGTTGTAATTGAAATGCAAAATTTGTGAATGGTTGTAATTTAAATGTAAAATTTGTGAATGGTTGTAATTGAAATGTAAAATTTGTGAATGGTTGTAATTGAAATGTAAAATTTGTGAATGGTTGTAATTGAAATGTAAAATTTGTGAATGGTTGTAATTGAAATGTAAAATTTGTGAATGGTTGTAATTGAAATGCAAAATTTGTGAATGGTTGTAATTGAAATGTAAAATTTGTGAATGGTTGTAATTGAAATGCAAAATTTGTGAATGGTTGTAATTTAAATGTAAAATTTGTGAATGGTTGTAATTGAAATGTAAAATTTGTGAATGGTTGTAATTGAAATGTAAAATTTGTGAATGGTTGTAATTGAAATGTAAAATTTGTGAATGGTTGTAATTGAAATGTAAAATTTGTGAATGGTTGTAATTGAAATGTAAAATTTGTTAATGGTTGTAATTGAAATGTAAAATTTGTGAATGGTGTTAATTGAAATGTAAAATTTGTGAATGGTTGTAATTGAAATGTAAAATTTGTGAATGGTTGTAATTGAAATGCAAAATTTTTGAATGGTGGTAATTTAAATGTAAAATTTGTGAATGGTTGTAATTTAAATGTAAAATTTGTGAATGGTTGTAATTGAAATGTAAAATTTGTGAATGGTTGTAATTGAAATATCAAATTTGTGAATGGTTGTAACTGGAATAGAAAATTTTAAAGCGTTTTATAATAGTATTAGTAAATAAAGTAAATTTTCTAAGTTGTAATATTGTCAAAATTTTGGCGTTTAGTGAAAAGAATAAAACAACATTTAATTAACAACACATTTGGTGTTATAATAAATAAATAAATTATGAACTGAAAAATAAATAGAAATAAAATTTATGATATAAATGAATGTAAGATATTAGTTTTTTCCTTAGAACTGACATTCCTATCATCGATCTCTCTTATAAGCTATTTTTCTCGGACGAAGCGGCGATTGTGCGTGATTCATTTTTTATATTGATTGACAAAAAATGGCATTTGCTCGTGCCAACTAACCGTTACTACGGTTAATATGCATCCTTCCTTTTGCCTCCATCATCGTTACAGGAAGATGTAAACTTTGCTAACTATTCAAAAGCAATTTATATATTTTTAATATTTTTAGCAGTCGTAATTTAATTGATTAAACCACATTCCTTCTAAAAAAATTTAAAGTACATTCTTTCTAATGAAGATTCCCCTATAAAGTAACGTTTGTTTCACAATATAAAAACAGACGCAACACAGTAAGTTGACAAAAATAACTAAAACAGTTATGCGTTATAAACGAAAGTGAAAAATAGTACGTAATGTCTATTAAGTATAAGTTTAAAAATATATACTTGTACCGACGCTTTCTTATATATTTTCCAAGAACATCGTGTTTGTGGACGTTTGTCCATCTAATGTGTTGATTATTACAATGATTGGAAATATAATCATTTTTTATCAATGATATTTCTCGCAATTTGCAATATGCACTGCTGATCTAAAATTTAAGACAACTTAAAAATCTTAAAAAAAAAAAACTTTTTTTTAAGGATAGATTTTCAACTCTTCCGACTAAAGGTTACCAATATTACAATCTAAAAGGTTATGGAAACAAAAAGCTTCATTCCCAAAATGTATTTTTTAAATTTACATTTTTATTAAATTAGGCTTTTTATACATGATCAAAATTATAAGACCAGAGACAAAAATTGTATTAAATTGTACAAAAAGTGTATGAAAACATTTAACAATCAAACTTAATAATGAGTTCTACCTCCACTGCTTTTGATGACTTCAAAGATTCTTTGAGCCACGCTAGAAATAAGGGTTTTCATTAAGGTGCGGGGGATCCTGCTCCAGTTTCTGAAGATTTCACGAAGTTCATTTTTTGTTGAATATTGTTTCCCATTTCGATAAACCTCTCTTGTTATCCATTCCCAAACATTTTCAATTGGGTCCAAGACCGGTGAACATGCAAGATGTCCCAAGAGATGAACTCCATTTTCTTGTAGAAAGCTCAAGGTCTGTCTCGCAGTGTGCATTGCAGCATTATTCTGTTGGAATAACCATCTATCCCCACACAAACAATGATTCTCCATCATCAAAGATGCTTTTTGTAGCAGGCTAACATAAGCAGCTGCTGTCTGAAGACCCTGCACAACCTGAAGCTCCATCATCCATCTGTATGAAAACGCACCCCATATCATTACGGACCCTCCATCACTATGACGTGTGGAAAAAATTTCAAGGGCATGTTTTTATCGTACCAATATCGCTGGAAGCCATCAGGACGATCTAAATTGATTTTTTTCTCATCAGAAAACAAGACTTTCTTCCACTTCTCAACGTCCCAGGTTTGGTATTCACGACCAAATCTTAAGCGGTCCACTTTGTGACGTTGAAGTAATCGAGGAATTTGTTTACGCTTTTTATTTACCATGCCTTTGCTGTAAATGTCGTCTGATGGTTATTGGACTTCAATCAGTAATTGTAACGGCCTTAACTTGACTAGAAGAAAGTTCTCTATCATTCAGAACAACCTGTCTGATTCTCCTACTCAATGCAAGAGAATTTTGTTTTGTTTTTTTGTTTTTTTTTTTGGGGGGGGGCTACCAAAGGATTTTGCTTTTCCATAATTCTCAGTGTTCTTTAGAAAGTTGCAAATAACAGTTTTACTGCGATTTACATTAGCTGCTATTGCTCGCTGTGACAAACCTTGCTTATGGAATCCTAGAATTCGAGAGCGCTCAACTTCGGTTAGTTTTCTTGCTTTAGGCATGGTAACACCTTTACACAGTGATTACTAATCTCTAACTGAACTAAAAACATTAGAATTATTATAAATCTAACAATTTATACCCTTGGTCTTATAGTTTTGATCATGTGTAAAAAGCCTAATTTAATAAAAATGCAAATTTTTAAATAACATTTTTGGAATGACCATTTTTGTTTTCATAACATTTTAGATTGTAGTATTAGTAACCTTAAGTCGGAAGAGTTTAAAATCTATCCTTAAAAAAAGTTTTCTTTTTAAAGATTTTTAAGTATTCTTAAATTTTGGGTCAGCAATGTATAGTGATCGATAGTATAGATTGTCTTATAATAGGTGTTGTGCTTCGGTATTAAATAGTTAACTTCATTTGCCATAGAACATATAGAATCATCTGCACTAGAGCATAGAAATATTGGATCACATTCAAACTGGAATTCAGTAAATAACTATAGTAATTGATCCCATGTTTTCTTTATTTTCTAGTTATGTAAGTATTTTTATGTCATTATCAAGGTGTCAAAGAAGATTATTGCAAAGGATTCATTGACGCTCATGGTCAGTGGAATAATGGATTCTACTGTCCGAGGTGGTCATCCGACCCGAACCAAGTCTACTGCTGTGGCACCAAACATGATCGCTACTGTTGCAAACCACCAGGACAAGAATCGCTGACAGGCCTCTCGACAAGCAGTTTTCTAAAAAATGAAAATGGCCCCAGTAGTGTATCGTAAGTAAACCTGCCTTGTGCTTTGAAACATTTGTTTAAGTCATGTATATTAGTATACTCTGTTTGCATTTATAGAGCTAACATAAAAATATTCTTTTGTTTGAAAAGTAATTAAACGAATTGAAATGCAATGATTTGTATTTACTGATTATATCCTAGATTAACCAGGTTTATGTCGGTGTGGTTTCAAAGAAAATATTAATATAATGAAATGATATTAAGAATAGTTGTAATTGCCGTAAACATACAACAGATTGTAATAATGATTTTATTGCGCAATACAATTTTAGATTGTAGGTTTTTGAAGAAGTAAATAAACGCACAGGAACTGTATGACAGTTATATAATTTTCAAATTCTTTTTTGCAATGATTGAAATTCAAAGAACAATTTTTTTACAGCACTGGTATTGTAATAATATTCACACATTTAGAAAGTTTCTTTATTTTGAACACATGTTTTATACCAAACTTTTTCATCTAATATATAGTCATCTCAGCGGGGTTTCAAACGTAGGCTTGCTAGCAATGTATCCAACACATCGACATTTCATTATAACTAATTGATTTCCATCTTCTTTTCAGAAAGAATGAGCTTTTCTCTTAAGTTCTTTTATAAATAATATCTATTTTAGCAAGAAAAATTGTTACTGTGAAGACAAATTTAGATAATGAATTAAAAAGCTGCATCGCGATATTTTCCTAAGAATAACTTTAATATATAAGGAACATAATTCTTAATTTTCACTTGAGTGTTACAAAGTGGGTTAGCTCCCTTACAGGATAAACTTTTCTTGGTTTTACAATTATGTAATCATTTTGTGTGTTTCTGTGCATGTCTGTTTCTAGTATATGTGTCTTGTACATTATTATGTTTTTTTAATCTACTTTTATATTTATAAACAAAAACACCAAAATGTTGATTCTTTCTGTGTGTGACGTTTTAAAATATGCAACAAAAAAAAACTAATATGACATTACTGAATCTCGAATGACGCCGAGTAGGTGTAGCTAGTATTGAATACAAAACAAGTAGTTATTAATAAACCCCGTTAGCTCGAAAATTATTTAAATCGGTATACTGTTAAGCAATCATTACTTTTAGGATGTACTAATTACTAATTAATGGGATGTCATTTTGAAAACTTAAGCTTATAGATACATAATGCTTATAGATATATAATGCTTATAGATATATAATGCTTATATATATATATATAATTGTGTTTTGAGTTTGCATTTCTTTTTTTTAATTTTAATGTTTCATTTTCATTTTATTTATTGAACAGCATCCCCAATAAAGCAGCGACCAATACATCATCTGTTGTGCCCCAGTGCTACCTGGACTGTCACATTACCACTATTGCAGGTCTGGCCATCAGTATCAGCGTCCTGCTGACCCTTGTCATGTTGGTCTTGTGTTGGGTGTGGCCACGGTACATGATGTACCGTAATCGCAAAAAGACTGTGCAAAGTAAGTATTTTTATACTTAGTGACCGGCCTTTTTTTATTGCTATTGTCACTTGTGTGACTATTTACTTCTCTGCAAAGTTAAACTAGCAGAAATATTAGATATTTTCCGGTTCGATTTACGATTTACATATAATATAAACTGATGTAAATTGATTTTTATTTAGGATATAGAATGACACATGAAAACTTCCGAAGTTTTGAAAAGTCAGATATTATCAGGCATGCATGATACTAATGTAGTTACACAACTTCTATTAATTCTTATGTAACTTTTGCCGTGTAAGTTTCTCCTACAATTCTCAATAAAATGGTAAGTTAACGTTTTCGTAGCCCAATTAATTCCATTACAATTTGTTGTTACCTAGCAGGTGTTAGTCCCTATAATTCATATTAACCTATAACCTTTATAAATGACTTTTTATTTCAAGTTGAATAAAGTTTTAAACAACCATATATTGTCTCATTCTTTCATTACTAATCTGGCAATTACATCACGTGGATGCATTTTCTTCCATCTCATATGGAAATATTTCTAAACTTTTTTTTAATTATTATTGTTGCCAATAACAATTACTATGTAGTATTAAGAATTACATTTAATATCATTATTTACTTCTGCATTTTTATTTGACTTATTATTGTAATTTATGTTGGCGTTATTATTTTGTTAGAGTTTTGTTTTTGTTCTGTTACGTTTTTATAAGGAAGTCTTGTCTTCATTGGTTCATTTACCTTGTATAGTTTGAGCGATTACACCAATTGCATAGATTGTCTGTCGTTTTCCTTATCGACAAAGGCAAATGTTCGCCTATCTTACATGTAAGTAGTTAGTTCATTAGATAGTGATGTTTCGTACTAAAAAATAGTCATAGTGATGGCATGGCAGCTGAATTATTTGTTGCTTTAGTCTTTTACAACATAGTGTGAACTTTCCTGCAACTGATTCTTGGAATGGTGAACGAAAACAGATCAACGAATAAAGACGCCGGATAAAATGCCTTAATAGGAAACTGTTTCTGTCTTCTTCGTCACTTATTTCGGATTTCCTGATCGTAACGTCATATCCTGATACATAGTTCTAATGCGAATTTTTAACTTCTACTGGAATTTTCCATTCCACTACTTAATTTAACATTATGTGGAAAAATTTTTTAAGTTTTTAAGACTATTTAGACATTCCCTCTAATATCGCTACACCTGGATGGATGTGAAGTGCTTCACTTTTATGAATTCGTAATAATGTTTTAGCTTGAAGAAACGATCTTCTAAAGTTCCATGAGCAAAGTTTCCTTCCTACAACTGTCCACGTGTGGAATCAATTTCTACACAATTTCCACCATTACTGTTTATCACGGTGTTCACTCGGTAACCCTTGTCATTGAGTGGCTTCTGGGCCTTGATAAGCGGTGACTCCCATGTAAAAAGTATGGACATTTTAGTACCTCTTTTCAAACCTGAATACATATGATTCATGTTAATAGTATTCCCCACGGATTATCGGGCGAGTTTGGGATTGTTATACAACATTGTGTCATTCAGAAATTCATTATCTTTACTTATAAAATCACATAAATAGATTTCATTACTTACACAAACTTAAGTTTATATTAATTATTTTCAGAAATCACTGACGGACTCGGTGTACCTCGAACTTTAATTGCCAATACCAACGGTATGACTCTCGTTTACCAACTTCAACCAATGACCTCTTCGCTGGTTAGCTCTTCAGATCTTCGTCAACCTATGCTCCTGGATGGACCAAGAAGAGGAGCTGAAACCTCTTTATACGCTGGTAAGTAGTGACGAATACTAAGAGAGATACAACTACAGTGTGAAAGCAAAACCAGGTAAATATAATATCTGCACGGACTATTGAATTGGCGATGCAGAGTTCAAATTCCGTGGTCATTTTGACATCAATACTATATGGCAACGTATGCAATCCTCCACTTTGTATTCAATTAATCTAATACATAAAATAAATCATTTCCAACAAGTAATGTGTATCAATATTAAATAACCTACAAATAAGAGTTAATATGTCGTCAAGCAGATCGAATGAGAACTAATAATAAATCTGCATATACAAAAGTCTGGGTTGCATCTAGCACTCATGAAGGAAGGCTCGTCTTTAGTGCTAGATCACACGCTGTGGAGAAGTGTTAATTAATTGAGAACTCGGTGGACTCATATTGATGGATGAAACGATTCGAATAGCTACTTGTACGAAGCTATCCGATAACCCAAAGAACATCTCCTACGTGGAAATTATTCTCCCAAAGAAGAACTGGGTGATCTGGAACCGAGCAAGAGCCGCAAAGACCGCCATCAACAACAAACTACTGTCCTTGGGGAAATTCTAGACAGACAATAAAATACATCCTCAGTGACTGCGGTGATGGACTAACTTGTACTTACTAAGATTTGATAGACTATAATCAATACACGCAGTATTAACAGGCGAAGATATGATAATATATATATATATATATATATATATATATATATATATATATATATTATCATATCTTCTATATATATTATCATATATATATATATATATATAAACATTTACAAAAGTGAGATCCAGATGGGGATTAAATAGGAACTTTTATTCAACTAATCATGTACAATGAACTGTTTACAGTACGTTGTTTATAAATAAGTAAAAATTGGTGAATATACTATAAAAGTCTGCGGTGTGCAACAATTCACACAAATGTAATGAAAATCACACGTTTTTATTCGTATCGACTCTTTTTTCATATGATCAACAATCTAATCTACTGCAAATATTTTCAAGTCCGCATTTATTTAACCTATTAAACTACGAAATAATTATCTAGATGTGACTTTTATATTTGAAACAGTTTAGTTTTCTAAATTAAGAAACAAAATCTTGCATGTCTGGTCTTCTGTAGCAAAACTCACCAGTAGTTCGTTCAAGCGGAGCTGCACGTTGCACTGTCAAGCAAAGGCTTTATCATAGCTTTACATGACTTTGATTTTTCTTATTATTGAAAATCAGGAGAAAATGAACCTATCTCTTTCTAAGTAGAATCGAAACATTCCTGCAAGTCACACTTATTCCAATTATCTGCGATACATTAGGAAATATCTTTCGAACGAGAGAGAAAAGCTGATTAAATAAAGAAGACAGCTATAAAGACACACAGACAATAATTCACATTTATTTATATAGATATAAACGAGTAATTTTGAAAGTTTATAACTATAAGTGTTAACCGGCTATAGTCGGCTACTTTAGTTCAAATACCACAAAGAAGCTAAATAAAGATTTCGATGAAACGTTGTATTGACGTAAAATAAGTGAGAGAGTGGAACGGTGGAAGCTATATAAAAAGATTCGGTAAATAAGCGTAGAACTGATTACGACTTCTTTGATCAAGACGTGTAAACATATTTGAAGAATGTGAAGTTGCGGCCGCATTTCTTTTGGGAATTCAATTTATTCTTCCCGCCAAAACACCGCCGTGTTGTTTATGCGTCATTTTCTAGATCTATTGATAAAGGTGGCGATAGCTGACACTGTACCCCACCCTTGTGCCTAACACTCCAATTCTAAGTGGGTTTGGAGGTTTGATACTTCAACCAAATGGTTTTAAGCTGCTGAGTCCCTCGGCTTCAACACGCCCTCTCCAAGCAGCCCCAAGCCGCACACCTTCCAAAATATACATGTACGAACACACACGTACACGCATGCATCTTTGGCGCATGTGTATAGTTCACAAATAAACTTCATCTTGTTAAGCTGTTTTAGATGATTTCCCACTCACCTCTAGCTACATTATTTTTAAAAGACATTAAAAAGAAACCATAGAACGTGTTAATGTTTTAAATCTTTACTTGGTGTCGGATTCCTGCTTATTACCCTTTTTACAAACTCTTGGATCTTACCAATTTCTGATTACAGGATGGTTGCAACAACTTTAAGAGACACCACCGCCTCTAACAAAATCCCAGATTATTTTTCAGTTTTGCATTTGCAAGTCGTGTTGATTAAAAACCAATATTTTCTGTTTGCCACTTATAATTCATCTTAAGCTGAATAACTTTGCTTTACGCTTTAAACAGGATCTATTCTTAAGATTATAAAGTCTTCAAAAATTTAATAACATTAAGATGGCGATGAAGCTAAAACAAGATGGCGTAATACATGCCGGTTGAAATATAATACAGTACTAATAACAATCGAGATATAATAAGGTTTTAGCAGTGCAGAATGATTTGAAGAAATCAACCCATTAGACAATTTATATATGTTATAAACAGAATAAATATTCCATGAAAGTGTAACTTCAAATAATGACCCGCATTACAAATTAATAAGGCTAGTAATAATACATTTGCAATAGCTCAGAACGACCTACAAAAAAAAAGCGCACCCAACTGATGATGTTTGATGAATTTGCCGGCTTGTGTCTTCTATATGAATTTAAATTAACAAACGTTTTCCCAAAATGTAGTTCTGTTTTTGCATGCATGCTTATGAACTTTAAACTGAAGTTGACAATCATAATTATTGCTAGCTTAACGTTTACGGATTAATAATTATTAATTTGATTATAATCAAACAAAGTTTAATTGAAATTGAATAGCGTGAATTTTTAAAGACAAATATGAACTTTTAATATCGACTAGTTAATTGTTAATTGGCCATGGAAACATTTCAGGTTAACAACGCCAATTAACAATTTATATTCACTACTCTATCTCTGTCTCTCTCTTTTATTCAATCATATACAGGAAAAACTATATATATATATATATATATATATATATATATATATATATATATATATATATATATACTAGCATGGATGCCCGGCGTTGTCCGGGTGTTTAGAGGTGTATGCTGAAAAAAACGGTCAATTTTTTTTAAATTTGACCCCTATTATGACCCCTTAAAAATTATCGTTTTTTGCTCAAATTGAGTTATTAAGTTAGATCCATGTCCAAGGAACCTATACCTAAAATTTCAAGTGCTTAGATCCAAAATTGTGATAGAGTTCTCAAAGGTAAAATTGTTGAACTTTGACCCCTTAACAGCCAAATTTCTGGCTGAAAACCGATCACGTAGATTTTCCCAAATCTCAGTACCCTGTATATCAAATTTCGAGTCTGTAGACTGAAAATTAACAGAGTTATTGCGAAGGAAAATGTACACAGATACACAAAGAGACAGACAGACACAGACACGTTCACTTTTATAGATATACTAGCATGGGTGCCCAGTGTTGCCCGGGTGTTTGGAGATGTATGTTGAGCAAAAAAAAAAAAGTGGTCAATGTTTTTAACACTTTGACCCCTATTATGACCTCTTAAAATTTATTGTTTTAGGCTCAAATCAAGTTATTAAGTAAGACCCATCTCCAATGGACCTGTATCTAAAATTTCAAGTGTTTAGACCGAAAATTGTCGGAGGAGTTTGGTAGAGTTCTCAAAAGTCATATTTCACCCCTTAATTGTCAAATTTCTGGCCGAAAATCGATCACATCGATTTTCCCAAATCTCAGTATCCTGTATACTAAATTTCGAGGCTGTAGACTTAAAATCGACAGAGTTTTTGCGTAGGGAAATGTACACACACAGACACACAGATACACACACAGACAGACAATTTCACTTTTATATATATATATATATATATATATATATATATATAAAGAAAACTTTTGATCACTCATTGCGTATCGAACTTTAACATATTTCTGTTTCTGTCTGTCTTAAATTTTAAAATGTTGAAATAATATTTCGCTTATTTCTAACTGTATGTTCCTATTTACAATGCCTCAACACGGGACAGAGTCAAACACCAGAGTCGTTTTTTTTTTAATGTGGAGAAAAGGAACAAAAATAAAATTGTCTCAGTCATGAAGGATTTCTCCTCCACTGACAGAGAACAAGAAATTGAAGTGTATCATCTGAAGAACATATACTACACTTTGATCTTGACCCGAACGCTTTATAATTTAATTTAATTCAATACTCTCTCTCTCTCTCTCTCTCTCTCTCTCTCTCTATATATATATATATATATATATATATATATATATATATATATATATATATCCTTCACTTGTATACATACAAATACACATTGCTAAACAAATTTTACATTTTTCAGGCATTAAAAAATATTCAAAGTATTAGAAAATATTCAAAGCATTAAAAAAATATTCAAAGCATTAAAAAATATTCAAAGCATTAAAAAAATATTCAAACCATTAAAAAAATATTCAAAGCATTAAAAAATATTCAAAGCATTAAAAAAATATTCAAAGCATTAAAAAAATATTCAAAGCATTAAAAAATATTCAAAGCATTAAAAAATATTCAAAGTATTAAAAAAATATTCAAAGCATTAAAAAAATATTCAAAGCATTAAATAAAATATTCAAAGCATTAAAAAATATTCAAAGCATTAAAAAAATATTCAAAGCATTAAAAAATATTCAAAGCATTAAAAAAATATTCAAAGCATTAAATAAAATATTCAAAGCATTAAAAAAATATTCAAAGCATTAAAAAAATATTCAAAGCATTCCTTTCTGAAAAGGTTATTGCAATTTCAAATTTAATTTCTACTTATAAATAAGAATTAAATCGAAAAATGAAAAGATAGAGAACGGATGATGCCGGCTAGCATTGAAAGATTTGACAGCAACAGCGCTACTACTCTGCTTACTATCTTTTTTTCACATTCTCATTTATTCCTCTTCCCATACCTCCTCTTTTTCATACCACGAACCAACCCGTCCACTTTTATTATATGGATGATAATGAGGTGCTTTATACATAAAATGTTCTGGCGGCATTCTTATATGTACGACGAGTGCTTTGATGTCTCCTGCCTTGTATTATTGTTTCCGTCTCCCTGGGTATTTGGCATTTGTACTTTCCAGAACTTTCCTCGCCATCCGATATACTTTTATTGATCACGTTTATTGATTAAAGTAAAGGATGACATTGCATCATCTTAGATAAGTATAGTTTTTTATTTAAATTTTATATACAGACACGTTTTTCATGGAATTAGCGCATCCTCTTACCCACTGATAAATTTTGTTTATTGTATAGGGATGAGAGTTGTGTTTTCTGCGTTGGTGTAGCATTTACTTCGCCCCAGAACTTTCTCCATCTAGTGTACGATTACATTGGTTGATTAAAATAAAGGTTGACATCATCTGAAATAAGTATAATTTTTAGTTTATATACAGAAACATTTTTTATAAAAAAGGGAGAACGAGCATATGACATACACAGCAATATGGTTTTGTGTTATATCATTTGTCATTCTAACACATCTCCCACAACGTTGCTACGTCTTACTCAACTTACTCCTTCTGTCTGGCGTGATAATTACTCATCTTTAAATCAGTTTTTGTTACTCAACTCACGTGGGTTATTTTTAGCTCTTCTAAGACTTCTTACGTTCAAGCAACCTTGTTTTGGCCAAAAGGTCATTCGCTATTTTATACACCTACAACAGCTTTGATACACATGAGATCAACAATTATTTTTACAGTTTACTAGGTGGCTCGCAGGTATCGAGACAGTTCGTCTACGTTCAGAAAGAATATATTGCCTATCATCATTTTATGACATCATCCAGTGTGCACGGCTATCACCATTTGCATTACGATATTAGTATCGTTGGGAACTTTGCAGGATTAATATTTAATGAATGATATCATCCCATCTGGAAACTAAAACACATACAAAAACAAGATCGACAGAGTTTTAAGAGGATGGAGGTAAATCAAGTATTTTTATTTTCATATTTCAGTAACTGAACCGCCCCCATATCAAGTGGAAGAGTCCGTGACTTATAAGGACAAGAAATTAAAAGTCGGATTAAAGAAGAAAAGGTAAATATTATGTCAAATAAATATTTTTCATTCAATTCATTTTTATTTATGCACACGTTTTCGACTACATATGTGCATACATGTTTTAGCTACGACCTTACCTGAAGTTTAGCATCATCGGGCAACTGTCACTGAACTAATTAATAAAACAGTAACCCGTAAAGCCAAAGGAAGAATTTTGAATCTAAGTGTGAATAATGCAAGCGTGAATTATTGTACAAAAAACTTCGTAATTTTTTTTAAATCAAATAATTAATAAAGTTGTCTTCAATAATCACCACAAAATATCCATCCCAGCTATGAAGGGATTTTCGTAAAATACAAGAAGTCCGAGAAAAATGTACTCAATAAGGTCAAAATATCATCAATAATGCTAATCGATGAGTGATTGAGCCTTAATGAAATCCAAAATAAATTCAAGTTTCATAGGATATCATGAAAATATCAAAGTATATTGTGTTCATAGGGAATCAATTTATAAACAAATAGAATTATATATATATATATATATATATATATATATATATATATATATATATATATATATATATAATGTTTTTAATGCGCATTTGTTCCTGCAAGAATTTTAGATAAAATTGTGGTGTTTACTTGTTTACTGAATATTTATTTCTAATTTATTTCTCTTATTTACAGAAATTCATTCGAAGTCATTTAGTTTGACTTGATCAAGTTTGTCTTAATTTTAATTATCTTTCTTTGTTTTTCCCTTTTGAAGGCTGTCTTCGGAAGTGCTTACCAATTTCAACATTGTCCCCACATTCTACAGTTCAGATCAATACAGCCGCCGCGTGTCCAGCCTCTCGCAGATCCCCTTCATGTTACCTCATCAAGATGGCGACTACCACGAATACATGGAGAAAGATCCTGAAAAGATGGCCATCTAAGACTGGCAGAAGATAAAGCAAAGAAGAGAAACAATAAATAAAAACAGAAACTTTTACCAAAGTTGTTGCCATCAAACAGCTTTTGTCTCTGAAAGGGCGTACAACGAGATTTTGTCGAGAATCGCGAATTGAACGTGATTTCAACAAATCAAGGAAATTACTAAACACAAAACCGGCTTTATATCAATATCATTATATATAACTGTTATTATTATTATTATTATTATTATTATTATTATTATTATTATTATTATTACCAATCATTTATGTTTGTCTTGTTCCTTATTATTTTCTAACATTATTATGATAAAACAAATACACAGAAAATAAAAACGAATAAACAGGTACAAAATGATACTAATACGTAAAAGACATAAATTATTCACGCATACCTTTTTGATACGTTACACATATGTAATTTACACATTTAAAAATTTCACACGCAATAATAATAATACATACCTACATATTTAATAACAGTATTGGTAGCCATCAATTTTTGCGAATTTCAACTTTTGCTTTTATCCATGATTTTTAATGAGAGACAAAAGCTATGAAAATCGATAAAAAGGAAGACCATAATATATATAGATAGATAGATAGAGAGGTATATATACATATATACACACACATATATACACATATATACATATACACACATATATACATATATATATTGTTATATATAGTATATTATGTATATGCATTTTATATATATATATATATATATATATATATATATATATATATATATATATATATATAATATAGGTGTGTTTAAAGGCTTATCAATGCAGGAATTATTCAGTCGTTGTAAACAGATAAATAATAATAATTCAATAGTTTTCCATAAATATTTATTTACCTGGTTATAGATGGTATATTCTCGACTGTAGATGGTATATTCCTCAAATATTTTCGGGAGCAACTCTCATTTTCAAGAGGTAGAAATGTATATCCATTCTTTATGCTGCCGTTATATATATATATATATATATATATATATATATATATATATATATATATGCATATATATATGTATATATATGTATGCATATATGTGTATATATATATGTATATATATGTATATGTATATATATATATATATATATATATAATGGATGTCAATTTGCGTGGTCTTTCCCTATATTAAGCTTCTGTTAGTTTTTATTTTTACATCTACGTACATATATACTTTTGCCTCAACAAAAAAGTATTATATTCATATTGGATTGAAAATATATATTTCGTAATTATCTTCGCTTGTATCTAAAAATGAAATTGACACAAAAACATGTATTTTATAAATCAATATCAACATTTGTAACTCTTTCTAAATATGTAATTACACGCTTACATTCACACACTCTTGTACATAGATCCAGGGCATTGGCAAACTGTAACGGCTCTCTCACACACACACACACACACACACACACACACACACACACACACACACACACACACATACATACACACACATACACATACACAAAATGTTTATATATAGATTGAATATACATACGAATATCACGTGTAAATAAATACCTCTGAGCAATAATGCCATGTTAACAGTGATCCAAACAAATCTAAAAAAAAAGATGAACGTTTTGTTTTTTGAAACAACGTCACGAGGCATTTAGTGTTTGTCGCTTTCATTTGAATCGTGATCTTCCGAATGATTTCAACCTGCTAACAATATTCCATTTTACGTGCATTAGTTATCAAGGGTTTAATAGTGCAAGCAGATAACAAATATTTTATTTTCACGACCCATAGGACAATTTTCAAACAAGTGAAAACAGTTGAATACGAATCTGGTTGGACTACATGGTGCATATATGGGACTAATCTAAAAACTGTATTTTGGCGGCTTTCATCCTAGCAGGAAAATAACCCATTTAAAACGGGTTACGATCACGTTTTGAGACTCTACAATGAAAACTTTGTAACGGCCAGTAATATAAGTTAAACACGAGATTAATAAGTGTACTATTCACATATTATACTAAAAACGTGGTCGGTTATAACCGAGGATAACCTGAAAGCTCCCTTTTTATTAGTTAATACAAAAATGCAGAGTAGGGCGTCACATTTTCCCTAGATTTCTCCACTTACCCTTGATCCCTACTTTATAAAGCTGAATGCTCTCATTATGTCAAATGAACAACTGAACCTAGACATATGAAAATTTAATTGTTTTTAAAACAGTTTGCAGTTTGTAATATTTTTCTTTTCTTTTTTTTCAAACAAAAATAATCAGATAAGGAATTATTAAGATCAAAATATACTTAAGTCAAATTTTCTAAAATCATTTTCCTTATGTCAGCTATGATTATTACGGGATCGAATCGGGATGCGCCAAATCTGTTTAAACATATTTAATATATAATAATTAGGAAAACATTTACAAGTAAATAAATTTCGTATTCTTAATAAAGTTTATTGTTAATATGATTAATACTATTTGATTCATTAAATTGTTTTATAGCTTGAGATGTTTTAAAAATTAATATTAAAGATCAATCAGCAGTTGTATTATCAGAATTCTTAAGTAAATGTCTTTACGTTGAATTTGTTGTTACACTAGATTGATCTTTCTAGAGTTTATTTTGTTGTTGTATTTTTAAGTAATATTAATTTAAAAAAGAAAAAACGGCATGAAATCCCATTTTCGTTCTAAATTAGCAAACAATGAGAAGCGAGACAAAGGAAGAATGTAAACGTTAAAATATTCCGTTCAAAGTTTCAGCCAATTCTAAAAAATAGACAAAATTCTGAAAATGAAATTTGAAAATTTATCGATACGTTGAAAGCGAAATGTAAATTGTTGATTTTTGTTACAATTTTTTACAAACTTTTCACTGGAATTTTTTGGAGATTTCGTGGGGCATGCATAGTTCAATTTTGTAAATACTTGCTTTTATTTTTTGTTTTGTTTTTTGTTGATTAAATCATCATTTTTTTTCTCTTTCTTATTTTGAAATAGTTGCAATAAGTGTCCAAAATATTGAATAAATTCTTTTTGATAAAAGTCGTTCTATTGTTTGTACTAATGTGTAAATTATCTTTTTTTTTTGTCTTTAATTTGCTTTTTTGTCTGTGTGAAATGAACAAGGGTTACCTTTGTGAACATTTTATATATAAAATAATGTTAACCAGATTTTACAAGCTTTTACACAGGATTCAAGCTGACAAGTTAAATTTGATTTTTAATAACCAGTATCGATTCATCATTATTGCACTGTTTTTTTTTTGTTTTTGTTTTTTTGTTTTTTTACTTAGATTAATTTCGCTAAGATTTATTTTCAAAAATACTTAATCCGATATGGCATGTTTCTAAATGTGTAGAAATGCTTAAATAGTCTGTTAAAGGGGAAATAACTCATATCTTTAGTAAGAATTGTTTTCTCCTTGCTTAATTCTTGTTTCAGTTTTATTAAATGAAACTCGGTTCACTTTTAGCTTACTTACTAAGCATGACAAAAAAGTGGGTGATTATAAGGCAGGAATACGGACACAAGAAATTTGAATGTACTGGAAACCGAGAAAATGTCACGTCTCTACAACGAGTTATTTATAAAGCAATTATGATTATGACATTTCTAAAAGTAGATTTAACGTTATTTGTTAATAATATTGTTTGATATTTTGTCGTCCGAATAACAAATTCAAGTTGTAATCTTAATTATGTTTTAAGTGTATTTTATAGAAAATCCATTAATTAAAAAATGTTATACCATTAATAGATATCTCTGTTTTTATGTATAGATCCCGATGTCAAAACACCCTTATAGAAAATCCATTAATTAAAAAATATTATACAATTAATAGATATCTCTGTTTTTATGTATAGATCCCGATGTCCAAACACCCTTATAGAAAATCCATTAATTTAAAAATATTATACAATTAATAGATATCTCTGTGTTTATAATATTATCTTATATATTATAGAATATTATTATAGAATATTATATCATAAAAGTCGATTACCGAACATTTAAAACTCGATTTCGCATTGGTATGGTTCTTGTTATCGTAGTAATAACAAATTATTCATCTATATATATATAAATTCGTATGTTTGTTTATTTGTTCACAATATGATTATTGTATACAAAAGGTTTCTTACTTTACTTTTTCCGTTTATTTCCATACATAGTATGATTCTTGCAAAATATACAATTACGAGATCATCTCATTTGCATATTACATTAAGAAAAATCGGTTTTTATTAAATAGCAGTATCATAGTTAATGTTTCTAGCGAGGAAATTGTTTTAAGTGTTTTAATTAAAGTTTCAATTGAAAATTGTTATTTAATAAATTTTAAACAATAATTATATTGATAACATATTTATTTTTATTTATTTGGAATTCTTATTCCAACATCGTTTTTTTTTTAACTTATTTTAGAGTTATATGCTCTTGGAAACTGCGAATAAACAAACAAACTATACATCAAATAAAATAAGTTTCTTGCTTGAAAAAAATAACTCCGTGTAGATAGAAAAATGTTTTTATTGTTTTTTAAATATTCAAACAAAAAAAAAAAACACTTACGAAAAACTGAAAAAATTTTATTTGTTTGTTGTATTTTTCTTTAAACGGTTATACAAAAATTGGTAAATTTTTACGGTGTGGCCCAGCGTCGTTTAACACGTAAAGAAAAATGAAGATCTACTTCCTCTCTCTCTATAAATTTCACAATTTACACGTTTTTTCTTTTTTCACGTAAATCTTATAAATTACAAACTTAACTTTCTAATTAAAAAAGGGTAAATTTTTACGACGTGACCCAGCGTCTTTTAACCCCTTAAAAATGAAGATCTACTTTTGGGGGCCTAATATGTTTAAACAGCCTTTATAAATAATATGAAAGAAGAAATTTGAAAAAAAAAAAAAGAAAATTGACATTTTAGAGTGCGGGATTACTTTTCTATATAAATTGAACGTAAAATGAGCACCCACTTTTTATCCACCGAGCGTTTTTTTTTTTTTTTTTGCTTTTTTTTACATGGGCATAAACACTTATCAATGCCCAGAGACCACTCGAGGATAAGGGTTAAGAGTGTACAGTATTCAATTGGACAATATAGTAATCGTTAGTAATGGAAATTCGGGAAATTTGTTAACTTAAGTGGAACAACTCATCAAGAACTTGTTTACGTTGGACTTGAAGACAACCATATTGTAGTGAGCTTGAAAGCAGGAAAACGAAAGACAATTCTACAGGCGTGCAGTTCTAATAAAGAAGCTTTGTTCATGGAATCTACGTTTAGGTTTAGGCACAGATAAAGAGTGGAAGGAATTATTGATATTGTTTTCGGGTAGACGAGTGTTTCTTGTGAGAGTTTGGCAAGAGGGGACCATAGATTGAAATTCAGTCGAACACTTTCCATGAAAATAACGATAAAGCGGAGACAAACTCGAAACATCTCTTCTGTGAGATAGAGATTGCAGGGAAAAGAAAAGGACATCTCCTACGAGGCTATGAAGTCTATTTTGAACTCTATCAAGGTATGATAAGTCCTTTCTAGCAGCTTCTGCCCAGATGTGGCAACAGTATTCTATCCTTGGACGTACCGGGTTCTTATATAGATAGAGAATTGCATCAGCAGTGAGATATCTGATGTCACCTCTAGCATTTTTTCAAGTTTGGCGATCGAGAGGGGGGGAGCAAAACATGACAAATACAATTTGTTTGTTTTGTTTTGTTTTTGTCGGGGAGGGTTACATTTGAAACATAAAATAACGATAAATTTAATTAATTTTTATGAGACCATGCTTTATTTTCACGTAACAATTTCATTAAAAAAAAGGAACCCCAAAATTTAATTTGGGGGGGGGGGGCGGGATTACATTAGACCCATAAAATGACGAAAAAATTCATTTAATTGTTTTTGGAATTCATTTTTGGCAGATCATCATTTTTTTAGGGGTTCTGCCTACTTGGCTAATTTTGTGTGTGTGTGTGTGTGTGTGTGTGTGTGTGTGTGTGTGTGTGTGTGTGTGTGTGTGTGTGTGTGTCTTTGATCGCATGGGCATTCGCTGCTATTTTTATTGAAACAAAAGTTCTAATGATTTATTTGAGGAGGGGGGGGAGTTTTTACCGGTGATCAATATCTAGAGAATAGTTTCTTCTCTTTGTATCCCTTCTGCTGAAATATCTTTTTTGTGGCGGTTACATTTACATGTTTTTATCCGTTCTTTTATTTTTAGAATTGTTGTGAGAGTATCCACATCGGCCATGATGATTAGTATAGCAGGTGTGTTCCAAACGGAACTTCATGTCAATCCAGACAACGCCGGGTACCCATGCTAGTATATATATATATATATATATATATATATATATATATATATATATATATATATATACTAGCAGGCCGTCCAGCGTCACTCGGTGGTAAAATACGCTTAATTCTAATAGTTTAATTCCTGCAGATTTTGTATTCATTATTATAGGGCAAATTCTCTATTGGTTATTATATGGTATTCAACATATATAAGCATTGATTTCCAAAATTTTTGAAAAAATAACTTCGGTAACATTAGCTGGAATCAAAACCTAAATATTCAGCGCTTCAACCTTTCGTCAGATGGAAAAAACAAAGGTTAAAAATTAAGTGACTTGAAGCTAAAATGTATATGTACGCATGCTCAGAAGTTAATCGATTTACTCTTGCCAAGGTCAACTGTTTTTTTTTTTTATTTTAACATATTTGCAGCTATTTTTACACTCTAAAAAACAAATCTGAAAGTGTTCCCGATGTCCAAGTACCCTATATATCAAGTTTTAAGTTTATAGACCAAATATTCAGAAAAAAGTATGGTATGGACGTTTCGCACACATACACACACACACACACACGCGCACACGCACACACACACCCACACACACACGCACACGTGCACACACACAATGGCAAGGATACTTGCCAGTATTTGGTGGTGTTTGTGGGGATTTTCTCTTTTTGTTCAATTTTCTTATTTTGTTTTACATCACTCTAGCCGAGAGATCTTTTTAAGATTCTTACCGTTCTTTTGGGTGCAATTGTTTGTATCTATCTTGCACTTGCTTTACCGTATTACCGTATTGCTTTTCTGTATATTCAACAGGTAGTTTTTCAAATTCTTTTTCATAAGTCCAGTTGCTTCTATAATTACTAGAATCATTTTTTTTTTACTGTTTATTCACTTCAAACACAGTGCCACTAAGTCCTAAGGGGTTTCTAATAGGAACCAGATTTTATGGAATAATATGCAGGGAATTTGGCAGCTAGATGTCTGTTCACATTACACTTGAACTTTTGAATGTCAGTAGAGTCAGGGAAGCAGGGGTTCGAGGCGTAATTCCAAAGTCAAGGTTCAAGGGAAGGAACTATTTGAGTATAAAGCTTTACGACATCTAGGGAACTCTACAGTGTAAGGGTGGGATTTTGATGTTTGTTTGTCTGGTTTGTCGGAGCTATTTACGTCGAGTAGGTACTAGTGCTTTGAGTTCGTCCGAGCACTTACCATTAAAGTACTTGTAAAACAGGCACAGGCATTCCACATTTCGACGATGGGACAGAAGTTGGAGTTTAGCTGACAGTGTGAAACAGAAATTGGAGTTTGGTAACTCTTTTTTAACCCTATCTAGGAGCGAGAGACTAGTGGTAAATGCACCAACTCAGATGTGACAACAATATTCCACGCATGGGCGAATAGAGGCTTTGTAGAGATACAGGATACTCTTAGATGTAAGTAACCTTCTAGCAAGGTAGAGAGAGCCCACCTTCCTCGCAGTAGCCTTGGCGATTACATCAATGTATTGATGTTGTTGGTGAATGTTAAGGCTAGGAGTTTAATCGAAGTACTTTTAGGTAGTGTATTATTAGTCATGGAAATCAGTGGTTGATAGAGTTTCTTGTAATTATTAAAGGAAATAAGTTTAGTTTTGGCGGCATTGAACATTACCATCCAGTTCCGGCCCATTCCACTACAGACTGGAGGTCTTCATCTAGAGTTTTAGTCATTTCTTTAGGTATTCATTTGTTTTCCTCTGAACTCTGTTATAGAGCGTAGTTTAATCAGCAAATATGCCCATTTCAGAGACAATTTTATAAGGGAGGTCGTTTCTGAATATAAGAAATCATAATGGACCGAGATTGGCCCCTGTGGCACACTCGCATTTACATCATGTGGTTCAAATGTACGAATATCAAGCACAACTTTGATTTTTTATTATCTAAGAAGGATTTAATTATGTTAAGTAAGCATTTAGTAATACCATACTCTCTCTCTCCCTCCCTCTCTCTCTCTCTCTCTCTCTCTCTAAGTTGAACTGAACTCTGACTGCTCTGTCTCTCCTCTCTCAACTGCCAACTCTTTCGAACCCTAACTTAACTGTAGATATTGAATCTATGTTGCTTTGCGACGTCAGAACGTAGCCAACATTTGCATGATTTGCCCATGGTTATTCCATATACTTCCAACACGTGTCCTGGCGAAACAAAGATCATTCCTTAATTGATTGCTCATTATTGCTATGACCTAATTTTGTTTTTATAGTTATTTCTAGCTACAATGGATAATTTCACTGCATTCCTGGAATCGTATCTCTAACAATATGTATTCATTTTAATTTTTGATACTGAGTTCGATTCCAGCATTCTCCCTTAATAATAATTATCTTCGATCCTAATTAATTCGTTTCCAACAAAAAAACTGAAAGCTGTCCCCTTCAATGTACAACATATCTACAGTAGAAATGGCTTTCCTAAATCAATACTGAAGAAAGAAGTTTATCTATTATTATGACGAACTAGTTGTTGAGTGATTAAGAACTCAAAGATTTTTGCAAAGAGAGAGAGGAGGCTAATTTAGTGGGTTAGATCTTTTCTCAGAATTTTTGAAAACCAGTACAACAGAAGCAATTTTCTAGTAGTCTGGAAAGCCAGATTCGATAATGCATTTGTTGAAGTTTGGAAAGCACCGGAGCATCTTTAGCGGAACATGTTTAATATTATTGTAGGGATAAAATCAAAGTTTTCTTTAAATTATTTTTTATTCCATTTTCACCCCCAAACAAGGCACAGAGCCACTTTGATGTATGGGGCTACTATCAGGGACACAAATTGCAGAGATACTATGTAGGGAGTTGAGCAGAAATATGTCTGTTCATATTACACTTGAACTTCTGCATGTCAGCACAGTTGGGGAAGCAGGAACCCAGAAGGGAATTCCAAAGTCTAGCAGTTCTTGGAAAGAAACTATTAGATTAGAAGGCTTTTTTACAGCTAGGGATCTCTACTGTGAAGGAGTGGAACTTTGCTGCTTGTCGGGTTTGTCGTGGGGGGGAATTACATCGAGGGGTACAAGGGCTTGTAGTTCGTCGGAGCATCCACTATTAAAATGCTTGTAAAGCAGGCAGAGAGATGCAACATTTCGTCGATGGGACAGAAGTTGATTATAGTTTCTTTTCATATCATACATACGGCCTTAGTATTTCGTTATTTCAGCTGTTAAAGCAGCATCGTTAGGGACAATTACTTCAACTAGGGTTGGTACTTTCTTTCTCTTCTCCTATATTCCTATATCAGGCTTAACAGCTCTCTTTTCTAGGTACGTAGCTGTAGGAATTTCATAGTTATAATGGATGGTGTATGACTTATTTTCAAATGTTGTTTCTGGTAAACATGCTCCCAGGACTTGCTGCTACATTGGCTATTGAGCATTTTACAGATTTTCTGTAGTGGAAAGGCTTGTGTACATTTGTCAACTTTTCTGTGTCATTTATAAAACAGTCTTGTCCGAAATGTTTGGCTAGTTTTGTGATAGAAGTAGTTTTATTTTACTACCTAGATGCCAAACGACGTTTTCAAATCTAGCGAGAAACCCGCTAACTTCGTAAAACTGATCGGTAGTTTAGTTTGTCAACTTTATCTTCAAAGCCAAACAGCGTGCGTATACAACATAAACTCTTCGGGAAGGAAATAAACAAAAAATTGACCTTGTTGACCGTTAAGTTTGTGTGTGTGTGTGTGTGTGTGTGTGTGTGTGTGTGTGTGTGTGTGTGTGTGTGTGTGTGTGTGTGTGTGTGTGTGTGTGTGTGTGTGTCACTTGGTAGGGTCGGACACTATGTACTTGTTAACCCGAGACTTCATCTTTCGCTCTGACAGCCTTTCCTTGTTAATTAATGACGATGAGGCTCCATGCTCGTCACACCTTAAGAGTTTAGAAGGAGATAGAAAGCATTATCTGCTGTTATTTGGGTTGACGGGAGGAGAAGTGGGAAGATGTGAGACAAGGTATTGGGATAACTGTGAGATTTGTCGCGGGATCAAGATGGTTTACAATCTCCCAGCTAGTAGCGAATGATCAAGACCAGACAGAGTTTCGAAATAGATTAAACAGTGGTGTGTCTCAGCTACAACAATAACCAACCAAATAGTTTAACGTATGTTGAATGATATATGATAATGTACGTAAATATATCATGATACTTTTATGACAAAATGACAATTGTCGAAAAGTGGGCAGCGCTTCAATTTCAGGTGTTAATTTTAATTTAATTATATTACAAGTGTTAATTATAATTTAATTTAATTATATTACAAGTGTTAATTATAATTTAATTTTATTATATTGCAGGTGTTAATCTTGGAGAGCGTTAATTTTGATTTAAATTAATTATATTACAGGTGTTGATTTTAATTTAATTTAATTATATTACGGATGTTAATTTTAATTTAATTTTAATTTAAATTAATTATATTACAGGAGTTAATTTTAATTTAATTTAATTATATTACAGATGTTAATTTTAATTTGATTTTAATTTTATTGCATTAGGCACGGCCAAAACGGAAGACGGGAGTAATTATTCTTTGATGAAGTCTTTCTTTAAAAATCTACCAAAAATTGAGTAATTTTTTTTTTTTATTAATTCAATTTTCACCCCAAACAAGGCACAGTGCCACTTGGAAGCAGGGGGCTACTATCAGGGACTTAATTAGCGGGGTCATTATGAAGGGAGATGAGTAGAAAGATGTTTGTTGACATTACACTTGAACTTCTGCATATCGTTGCAGTTGGGAAAGCAGAATCCCGGAAGGGAGTTCCAAAGACCCGCAGTTCTGGGGAAGAAACTATTGGAGTAAAAGGCTTTCTTGCACCTATGGATCTCTACTGTAAAGGGATGAGACTTAGTAGCTTGTCGGGTTTGTCGGGGGTAGTTACGTCGGGGAGGTACAAGTGTTTGCAGTTCGTCAGAGCACTCACCATTGAAGTATTTGTAGAACAGGCAGAGGGATGCAACATCTCCTCGATGGGACAGAGGCTGAAGCCTAGATGACAGTTCAGGACCTATCAGGTTGGCGACTCTCTTTTGAACCCTGTCCAGGAGCGAGAGACAAGAAGCAGATGCACCAGCCCAGATGTGACAACAGTACTCCATACATGGGCAAATGGTTGCCTTATAGAGGTATAGGATACTGTCAGGCGTAAGTAGTTTTCTAGCACGGTAGAAGGAGCCAACCTTCCTTGCAGCAGCCTTGGCAATGCTCTAAATGTATCTATTCCAGTTCATATTCCCTGTAAACGTTAGGCCGAGGAGTTTAAAAGAAGTACTTTCAGGTAATGTGTTCTTAGCCATTGCTATTGGTGGTAGAGAAAGTTTCTTGTAGTTATTGAAGAAAACAAGCTTAGTCTTAGCAGCATTGAATGTGACCATCCATTTTTGTCCCCATTCCACTACGGATTGGAGGTCATCCTCTAGTGTTTCTGCCATTTCCTTGGATATGTGTTCATTTGTTTTCCCCTCATATCTGTTATAGAGAGTGGTGTCATCGGCAAATATACCCATCTCCGAAACAATTTTATCAGGGAGGTCGTTTATGAATATCAGGAATAATAGAGGTCCAAGGATAGACCCCTGAGGTACTCCCGCATTTATGTCGTTTTGTTTGAATGTACGACCGTCGAGGACAACTTTGATTTTTCTATTACTTAAGAAGGATTTAATTACATTATGAATTCTTCCAGTGATTCCATATGATCTAATTTTCCTTAGAAGACCATCGTGCTATACCCTGTCAAAAGCCTTAGATATATCGAGGGCCACCGCTCTACCCTCCCCTGTTTTATCCAATGAACGGTATATACGTTCAGAAACTACAGTTAAGATATCTGCTGTTGAACGGGCTTGCCTGAATCCATATTGTTTGTCAGTCAGGAGTTTAGCAGCTGTTAGGTGCTGGACTAGGGCTTGATTAACTAAGGACTAAAATATTTTGGCGAAAAGCGGGAGGAGGCTAATGGGGCGATAATTTATTGGGTCAGTTCTTTCACCAGAATTCTTGAAGACTGGTACCACAGAGGCAGTTTTCCAGCAATCGGGAAAACAAGATTCGTTAAGGCATTTATTATAAAGTTTGGACAGAACTGGATCAACCTCGGCAGAGCATTTTTTTAATAGCACAGCCGGGATGAGATCTGGTCCACACGCTTTTGAGGTGTCTAGGTTTTTTATAATAGCATGTAACTGAGAAGGGGTGATTTTCAAATCGTCTAGTGAGGCGTCTGTTCGCAGAGGAAAATCAGGGAGTGAGTGGTGTACCGAGTTCAGTGTGGAGTTTGAGGCAAACCGACTGGCAAGCAGATTAGCCTTGTCAGTTGCCGTGCAAGCAACCTCATGATCGTTTGATAGTGGGGGAATAGTTGACTGTCCATTATTTACTACGCTGTTGTAGATTTTCCAAAAATCCCAGGTTCCTAATTTCTGTGCTTCGATGCGTTTTCTGGTGGTTTCAGAGTAATCTGTCTTAGCTGTCTCAATCACTCTCTTACAATTATTTCTAGCTTCTATATACTTCTGTTTATTTGAGCTGGACTTATGTCGGTTGAATCTGCGGAATGCATGCTGCCTTTGACAAATGGCAGCTGCACAAGCAGAAGTAAACCATTGGGGGGAGTGGGGCTTGCTATAGAATTTCCGTGCGGGAACATGTGCTTCAATAGCAGTTTTGAACCATTCAGTGGTCTCATTTGCACACTGTTCCGCTGGAAGAATAAAGATATTTTGCCATGGGGCATCTCTGATGAGCTCCCTGATGGCTTCCCAGTCAGCCTTTTTGTAATACCTCGTTGTTTTGAGTAGTGGGTCTTCAGTTTTAGGGCGAGAATTTAGGCTGATTTCTACCATTATCACAGCGTGATCAGCATTCCCGAGTGTACAGTCATTGGGAACCGTTGTCAGAAAGAGATCTAGAAGTGAGGCATGTTGATCTTGCTGGTCTGGGAAACGTGTCGGAAATGTAACCAACTGAGATAGGGAATGGGATATAGAGAAGCTATGTGTTGCGCTACCAGCTACGTCTATGTGATTAGAGAATCCTAGCCAGTTACTGTGGTGGACATTGAAGTCACCAAATACATGTATTTGTGCGCTAGTATCGAGGGAGAGTGCTATATCTATGCTGCCTGAGACTTTGTTTATTAGGGTACAGTCTTGGTTTGAGGGAGGGCGGTAGAGAAAATACAAGTAGCTAATATTGTGTTGCATATTTAGTCTGAAGCACATAAAGGCCTGGTCCTCTGATTCTAGTTTTATTTCTCTAGTCAGGGGGAGGGTGTTACGAATATAGACTCCAAGTCCATGCATATGTCTGTCCGAGTCCTTACGGTAGAGTGGAAGGTAACCAGGCATGTTAAAGTGGTTAGAGGGAATGGAGGAGTGAAGGTTAGTTTCACTTAATGCTTAGATATCCGGGGTGTTTACAAGGAGAAATGACTCAACATCATCTAAGTTAGTTCTAAGCCCGCGGATATTAGTAAATGCAAGCCTCAAGGGAGGAGGCAGGTTGGTTTTCTTTGAGTTTGGTCCTGGTTTAAACGTAACTTTTATAATGGTAAACTTCTTTTTTCATAATCGATATTTATACATTTCTTTATTTTTGGCGCGCAAATCACCTTCTTTATTTTGTGGGTACAAATATGCTTAAATATGCTTGTGAGTGTCAAATATGCTTGTGTGTGTGCATAGTGAATTGTGATCATACAAACGCATCCATTATTTCTGAACAGTCACAGGGAGATAATTTAATCAAAGTTATTTTCAAAGCATCAATTCTAAGAACACCGCTTCGTCCACGTAAAACAAATAGCGTAGTATTCAATACGTTCTCTGTCTCCAGCCCATGTAAATACTATGCAGACTAATTTTTGTCTTTGCACATACGGATACCATATATAGTCCAGAACTTTCGAGAATGTTGTGGTTTCGACTATAAATACCTTTTTGCGGAAATAGAAAACAAACCAGCTAGTTAGCGACTTTCTTCTCTATCGAAAGCGTTCACCATGTATTTCACCGGGATTAACGCACGTGGACGATTATCCTATTAAGAATTTCTGCTTTACCAAGTAACCATGAGTAATTTTCTTCCAAACTTTTCTCTTTTATCCTAACACACGATTTATTATCTTCACTAAATATTTACTAAATATTTACTAAATATTCTCTAAAAAATATGGACTTTACTTACACATTGATGATAACTTTCCTTACAAGCTTCATAATGGTCGGGGCGACTAAAAAGAGAGCATGAACTCCACCTCCATATCAAATAATTACTGTATTAAATAAAAGAAATATTTTTTCATACATGTGAACAAGGTAGTTCGAGTTGATTGCTGTTGTTCTTGAGCGTTGTGAATCATTTTTAAAGAGTAAAGTCAATTTTCACGTCAATTTATACGATTAAATCATTTTCATTTAATTTTATACGATGAAATCAATAGATGAGATCAATTTTCACGTCCTTTTATTCGGTTTTATTCAATTTTAAAGAGTAAAGTCAATTTTCACGTCATTTTATACGATTTTATTCAATTTTAAAGAGTGAAGTCAATTTTCACGTCATTTTATACGATTTTATTCAATTTTAAAGAGTGAAGTCAATTTTCACGTCATTTTATACGATTTTATTCAATTTTAAAAAGTAACGTCAATTTTCACGTCATTTTATACGATTTTATTCAATTTTAAAGAGTAAAGTCAATTTTCACGTCATTTTATACGATTTTATTCAATTTTAAAGGGTAAAGTCAATTTTCACGTCATTTTATACGATTTTATTCAATTTTAAAGAGTGAAGTCAATTTTCACGTCATTTTATACGATTTTATTCAATTTTAAAGAGTAAAGTGACTTTTCACGTCAATTTATACGATTTAATCAATTATAAAGAGTAAAGTCAATTTTCACGTCCTTTTATACGATTTTATTCAATTTTAAAGGGTAAAGTCAATTTTCACGTCATTTTATACGGTTTTATTCAATTTTAAAGAGTAAAGTCAATTTTCACGTCAATTTATACGATTTTATTCAATTTTAAAGGGTAAAGTCAATTTTCACGTCATTTTATACGATTTTATTCAATTTTAAAGAGTAAAGTCAATTTTCACCTCATTTTATACGATTTTATTCAATTTTAAAGAGTAAAGTCAATTTTCACGTCAATTTATACGATTTTATTCAATTTTAAAGGGTAAAGTCAATTTTCACGTCATTTTATACGATTTTATTCAATTTTAAAGAGTAAAGTCAATTTTCACGTCAATTTATACGATTTTATTCAATTTTAAAGAGTAAAGTCAATTTTCACGTCAATTTATACGATTTTATTCAATTTTAAAGAGTAAAGTCAATTTTCACGTCAATTTATACGATTTTATTCAATTTTAAAGAGTAAAGTCAATTTTCACGTCAATTTATACGATTTTATTCAATTTTAAAGGGTAAAGTCAATTTTCACGTCAATTTATACGATTTTATTCAATTTTAAAGAGTAAAGTCAATTTTCACGTCAATTTATACGATTTTATTCAATTTTAAAGAGTAAAGTCAATTTTCACGTCAATTTATACGATTTTATTCAATTTTAAAGAGTAAAGTCAATTTTCACGTCAATTTATACGATTTTATTCAATTTTAAAGAGTAAAGTCAATTTTCACGTCAATTTATACGATTTTATTCAATTTTAAAGAGTAAAGTCAATTTTCACGTCAATTTATACGATTTTATTCAATTTTAAAGAGTAAAGTCAATTTTCACGTCAATTTATACGATTTTATTCAATTTTAAAGAGTAAAGTCAATTTTCACGTCAATTTATACGATTTTATTCAATTTTAAAGGGTAAAGTCAATTTTCACGTCATTTTATACGATGAACAATATGCTTCTCAGAAGTATGAACAATCAGAAACGGTTATCACACTGAAGAATGGCATTTGATTTTACCAACGTTTTATCATAAATTTACATTGAATGAGTTTTCTATTTGGTGATGTTGGCATTAAAGGAAGTTGAAGATTAATCTTAAGCTATGGTATAGTTCTAAAGATGTCAGTTTATCCCAACAGTAGATATATTTCTATCTTATGGCATTTTCAACATTTGGCTGATAAGCAGGTTATCATAGCATTTCTGTTCTTGTAAAAGTTTACTTTGAGGCAAGAATACATTTGTTTCGAAATAATATTAAAGTTGAAGATTTATTTATTTTAATATTTTTGTTTACCCCAAACCCGACGTATTGCCAGTGAAGCGTAGGGGGCTACTGTAATAAGACCAGTTTCATAGGAGGAACAATCTAGGTGATAAGTTGAGCAAGATTACGTTTGTTCACATAAATTTCTGCATTTTTGTACAGTCCAGAAGACAAGGAACCGGAAGAAAATTCCAAATGTATGCGACAAGGAAATCGATAAAAAAAATGTTTAAGTTTCTTGCTTTCTACCCTTTTTGATGCTTACTGCGTTGTTCGTTTAAACAAGCATGGGATAATTTGAGAGGGCAACACATTCCTAAGTAAGAGTTTATCCAATTATTAGGAACCCGGTCTACGTCGAGTAATTTTCATTTGAGGGTCTTATTAAAACATATCTTTTAATAAACAAAAATACTTCCAATCAACGATTTCCATGGTTAGTGGCATACTTTTGGAGAATCCAGCGTTTAAACTCCTTAGCGTAATAGTCAACATGAATCGAAATTTATAGAAGATACTGTCAAGCATGATGTAAAGAAACAGGGATTCATTTACCTGGTTAGAAAACTTCATCACCCTGCCAGTACCTTATATCTCTATAAAGTCACCAGTCTCCCATGCATAGAGCATTGTTGAACCATTCAGGCTGGTGCACTAATCATGAATCTCTCCATCTTGAACATGATGCAAAAAAGAGTCTCTAACCCAATAGATCCGCACTGTCTACCATGCTCCAGCTCCTCGTCTATCACCGCAATATTGCATCCCTGTACTTGTTTTAAAAGTATTTCAATGAAATGTGTTCAGACGAAGTTATTGCACTTGTATTCGCTCAACGTATCAACCAGACTAGCAGCAAAATCCGACCTCATCGTTGTATATGTCCCCAAATTCCGAAAAACTTTTTTAAATTTCTATGGCCTCTTGTTTTTGGAATGCATTCTCTACTGCCTGTTTATTTGACTGTACTAACATAGAAAATTTTTAATGTAATGTGAACAAATATTTTACTGCACTCCTTCCCACTTAGGGTGATCTTGATAAATCTAGTTCCTGATTACATAGATCCTTACACCTCGGTGTCAATCTGCCATGCTTGGGTGAATAAAAAGAAAATTATTCTACACTTTCATTTTTGTTGCAAAATACATTTCCTCACTTTGTTTGCGTTTGGATCAGCTCCCTTATTGTATTCTTTCGAACGCCTCCAAAGTTCTTGAATTTCATAAAATTTTGAGATTTCTTGCTTTCTTTTCTTTTAACTTTTTGCTGTTCGTTTAGATAACTATGGGATAATTTTATCTGCGTTTCTATTCGATAATAGGTATGCAAGGTGAGTGTTTACTCAATAATTAAAAATCTGGTCTGATTTCCATTTGAGGATTTTACCTTTTAGTTTTATATAGTTACTAGCCTGGGCACTAGGCGTTTCCCGGGTGTCTGCAGGTGTGTGTTGAGCAAAAAAGAAAAATAAGTAGTAGGCAGTCAGGCTCGAACCTGTACCGCGGAGAAGAAAAAGAACGTGAATAAAAACGTGACGTCTTTGCTGTTGCGTCCATCACCAAACCAGAAGTGGCGAAAGTTTAAATTAAGGCTAGTCAATCGAAAAGAGGGAATAATCTTCGAAAATATCGGCGAAAAAAAAGCGGCCTCTCCCTGTAGAAAAGTGACAAGTTAAGGGTGAAAGAATTAATGTTGTCAGCCAATTTTTCGATATTTGCCGTCCGAAAGCATGCCGATCGCCTGAAAATTCGTCGTCTCTGTCGACAGTTTTAGGCAGACATACATACATCCATACATTTAAACGGACAGGTGAGATTTATATTATAGATATATTTTTGTTGGTCAGCATGCTTCCTTAATGCAGTTTCCATTGGAATTCAAATAGATTCGTTATATTTCGAATCGTTTCAGATAATTCTCCAGAATTCTGAAGAAACCTTCATTTCAACAGTTATGTTTTCCGTTTCTATGCATAATCTTTGCACGTTTGTTTTTAAACTCTTGTCCTGATAATAGAATGTATTTCTTCTGGCATATATTTTTATCTCCTATACCTCAACTTGTACTCGTTGTTCCGAAACTTGTTTAGTTTTTATACAGCAGTGTTCCTTACTAACAAGCACGTCACTTTATAAACCGCATTACCCCCGGTGCGAATTGATTTTTTTTTAAATTTAATTATATTACAGGTTTTAATTTTAATTTAATTTTAATTTATATTAAGTATATTACAGGTTTTAATTTTAATTTTAATTTATATTAAGTATATTACATGTGTTAATTTTAATTTAATTTTAATTTATATTAATTATATTACAGGTGTTAATTTTAATTTAATTTAATTATATTACATGTGTTAATTTTAATTTAAATTAAGTATATTACAGGTGTTAATTTTAATTTATATTAATTATAATACAGGTGTTAATTTTAATTTAATTTTAATTTAATTTAATTATATTACATGTGTTAATTTTAATTTAATTTTAATTTAAATTAATATATATTACAGGTGTTAAATTTAATTATATTGCAGGTGTTAATTTTAATTTAATTATATTACAAGTGTTAATTATAATTTAATTTAATTATATTACAAGTGTTAATTATAATTTAATTTTATTATATTGCAGGTGTTAATTTTAATTTAATTTTGATTTAGATTAATTATATTACAGGTGTTAATTTTAATTTAATTTAATTATATTACAGATTTTAATTTTAATTTAATTTTAATTTAAATTAATTATATTACAGGTGTTAATTTTCATTTAATTTAATTATATTACAGATATTAATTTTAATTTAATTTAAATTTTAATTAATATATATTACAGGGGTTAATTTTAATTTAATTATATTGCAGGTGTTTATTTTAATTTAATTTAAATTTAATTTAATTATATTACAGGTGTTAATTTTCATTTAATTTAATTATATTACAAGTATTAATTTTAATTTTATTTTAATTTAAATCAATTATATTACAGGTGTTAATTTTAATTTAATCTTAATTTAAATCAATTATATTACAGGTGTTAATTTTCATTTAATTTTAATTTCATTTCATTATATTACAGTTGTTCGACTTTCATTTTATTATTTTTCGTTATACTCGACTGGCTGGGTTCGCACAAGAAAAAGCTCAGGGGAGTCGAACTTTTCTCATTTAAGTCGATTCTTCTGTTTTTCTTGTTTCGTTTCTCTGATGATATACATTTTCAAGATGGTTTTAGAATTTGCTTTACTTTGATATTTGTATGTGGGAATTACATAAATCCATTTTATCATAAAGAAAACTTCAGCATCAGATTTTTATATAGAAAGATATAATTAGATAATAAAGCACTTTTCCCCTACAAATGTAAGTATATCGGAATGTGTTTCTCTTCATTTATTAGCGTTTTGTTATCGCAGTAAGTTTTATACGAAGAAAGTGAGAAGAAGCAGGAAAAAAAGAAACAACTCACGTAAACATAAGAAGTTGGAGGAGGGGCAATTTATTCGCATTTACTTTAGTTCTCACACGAGTGATCGCTCATTGACATCAACAGCTGATGCTACCAGGAGTCTCAGTGAATATTCACTCTAGATTTTCAGTACGCTATTTTCGAAAACCATTGCAACCGTTCTCGCAACAGCTGTTGATTATTATTGTTCTTCTCTACTTTTATGTGTTTGTAGTGGTAATAACTCTCCTCCGAATTTAAGTATCTACTGTATGTTGTCAATGGAAGTCAGGATAGTGCTCTCCTTTTTGGAGATTTTGAGACCTTATGAGAATTTTCGACACTTGTGCGTTTTAGTTTTCGAGGAATAAGTTTTGGTTCCATTTTTTGTTAGACACCCGCTTGAAACAGCGAGAGACAATTCAAAAATTTCTTACGAAAGTTTAAATTTTGTAAAAACAAGTTCGTTTTCAAAAGAAACGTCACACACTTTAAAATAATGGCTTCAAAACTATTTGTACATTTTAATGATTATTTTTAGTTATTACGAAAGTTTGTTTTAAAAAAGTTCGTTTTTTAGTCATATATTCTTAAATATTGACCACTTTCAGAAAAAGCAAAACAAAACAAAATATTTTTAATTTATTTGGGATTAAAATTATTTCATAAAACCTAGGAAAATGATATTCTAATTCAATAAATACCCACATAATTAATGTTATATTTTGTGCTATTATTTTAATTTAGTCTGTTTGTTTGGCTTTTACTAATATGTTACACTAAACTTTTACATTTTTGAAGAAATTCTTTGAAAAATTTTAAGAACTTCTTGTTTCGAGTTTCATTCAAAAATGAAAAAAACATCAAAAACTAAAATGTACAAATTTTCTGTGATATCAACATCTACGGATGTCATTACGTGTTATATGGGGTTGTTAGATTATGTTTCTTAAGATTTTCTTTCCGGTTTATTTTCATTTTCATTTACTTTTTTTTTTTAAATAGAATTAACGTTAAAGTTGGTAAACGTTGAGCTTCACGTTGGTAACAGCTTCTTTGAAAAGGTAATTAAAAATTGTGTATTGGCGATAATTGCTTGTTTTAAAGATTATCAAATAATGCACGTTTTGGAGTTTAAATTAATAAATTGTTATGTAATAATTTAAAGAAAAAAACACATTTTAGCACTTTGTGTAATGAACAATACAAAACGATCATGGCGTCATGAGCGATACAAAAAAAAACTGGAACATCAACAAAGTGAAGTCTTTTAGAGACTTATAAAAGTAATTTAAAACCGTAAGACTTCAAAATATTTTCATTGATTATTTAAGAACTTGTGTTAATACAATACAAGAATTATGTTTTGTAACATATTTTTTTATAAATATGTTAATTTAAATTATTTTATGGGTCAGTAAAGATGTTTACTACGTTTAAACTAACGTACACCTCATTTCGCTTTTTAGCTAACAACTTAATTTAGTTCACTCATGCCGCCATCTTGGAAATCCGTCCAGTATACTAACATATTTACTAATTTAAAAAGTATTTTCTCTTCAGATTAATATGTAATACTACAACGTTTTTAACTACAAAAGTCCATGTCTTGATCTTAAAATGAAACAGTTTTATCTCCTATGCACAAATTTTATTGTAATCTGTCTGCGATACGAATCGCAACGTTTACCTTAATGTGTAGTATCTGTTTTGATAGTATTCTTTTGCTTTTCTGTTCTAAACTGAGGCATTTTTTACTTTTGTCCCAATCCAGAGTGCCTCTTTTTGTAGAGCTGGATTTTCTCCGCCCCCGTGGGGAGGCAAGGAAATAAGATAGAGTAAATAGTGATGAGCAAAATAGTTAACAATCGAGAAATCTTAAACAAAAAAATAACAAATGTAGTAGAATTTAATTATCTACCGACAACGTGCTGAAACTTTTTTTTCAAAGTTTTTTTATTGCAATTTTTAAAGCTGTTTTTACACGCGGGAAATAAATGGTTACTGTTGAAGGCTACATTCCTGAAAAATTGTTTTAAAAAATGAATACCACTAACGTTAGTTTTTCTTTCTTTTTTTTGTGTGTGTGTGTGTGTTTATTTGTTTTTCTGTTACGTGTAAATACGAATTTGAAGAAAATAATATTTTGAAATAAAAAAAGACTTAAAGACACCTTTTGCATTTTAAAATTATACAAATTTATTTATTACATTCTGCTATGTTTAGTGCATATCATTTGTTTTTGTTTTTTACAATTTCTTGGTTGTTAACTAATTTGCACTTTTGCGAAGTGAATCAATACTTATTTTAAAATAGGCGTAGGTAGACGTAGACCCTACTTAAAATTAAGCAAGAGAACCTTGCATTCTTCCTCAAAAAACAAACTTTCCAAATCATAAATCGATTTTATTTGTTTTCAAAACAACAGAGAAACTACTTATTTTAATATATTGATTTTGAAATATTTTAGAGACGGGCCTAGCCTGTACTTAAATGTAAGGGGAATAGAGCATAGTCCTACTTTTTAAAGAAAGCATTGCGAACTTTAAAAATACAAAGATGACTATATCCTAAAGTGGCCTCCGGGTCTAGATAAGCGGTGACCCCCGCCCCCCAAGTGAATCATATATATATATATATATATATATATATATATATATATATATATATATATATATATACATATATATATATATATATATATATAGTGTGTGTGTGTGTGTGTGTGTGTGTGTGTGAACATTGTAATCTAACCTCTAACAGCTGGTCTACTAGTAACATTACTACGTGTTAGGTACGGTTGGGATTTCGGGTTATTTAGTGCATGTGCCAGTTCTGCAGCTGCCTCCCCGTTGAAACGCCATCACCAACTCCCGAAAGCTCTGACTCCTTTCATTGCTTTTAAGCGACTCGCCTGCTTGATCTCAACGAGCCACTTGTTACTTTTTTATGTACCAATCTTGTTTTGGGGAACAATTTGTCAAATTTACTCTTTTTTGTTTGTTTGTTTTTGTTTGTTTTTATGAACCATTTTATAGTTTACAGGAGTTGGGTATATTAATCACTAGCAGGTTGCTCAGCGTTGCCCGATCGTAAAATACGCTTAAATTTGATATTTTAATCCATGCAGATTTCGAATATATTATTATAAAGCTAATCCTGTATTGATTATTATATTGTATCCAATATATAATAGTGTCGCCGCCAGTGTGGCCTGGATGTAAAATACTCTTAAATATGATATTACATAACTCACTCTATATTATTTATTTCTGTGGAAAATTAGAAAGCACTTTCACATTAAATCTCTCACGTAATTAGTTCATGTATTTCAGATAATAGGCATAGTATGTGTGATTTCAATTTAAGAAAATGATCAGCGAGAAATATCATTTTGTATGTTATAAGTTTCAAAGTTGAAATATGAAATATCATTTTGTATGTTATAAGTTTCAAAGTTGAAATATGAAATATCATTTTGTATGTTATAAGTTTCAAAGTTGAAATATGAAATATCATTTTGTATGTTATAAGTTTCAAAGTTGAAATATGAAATATCATTTTGTATGTTATAAGTTTCAAAGTTGAAATATGAAATATCACTTTGTATGTTATAAGTTTCAAAGTTGAAATATGAAATATCATTTTGTATGTTATAAGTTTCAAAGTTAAAATATGAAATATCATTTTGTATGTTATAAGTTTCAAAGTTGAAATATGAAATATCATTTTGTATTTTATAAGTTTCAAAGTTGAAATATGAAATATCATTTTGTATGTTATAAGTTTCAAAGTTAAAATATGAAATATCATTTTGTATGTTATAAGTTTCAAAGTTGAAATATGAAATACTTGATGTTACCTCATATAAAACTGAAAATAGCATATTTGCGAAATTGGTTATTGGTCACGTTAACACACCGGTTCTCATCAAATCACCGAAGTTAAGCAAGGTTGAGCCTGAACAGTATTAAAATGGGTGACCATTTGAGAATTCCAGGTGCTGTATTTGCTCTCCGCTTATCTCGGCATTGTTTCCAGTCGTCCTGGACTATTCCTTGCCACTGGATTGAAGCAGTGCCTATTTAGGAGAGGTGTGGTTAAGGATTGCGCAACTCTTGCCTCACACTTACACGCGCAGCTGCCCTTACAAAGGATATCTATTGTCTTTCGAGACTGGACAGAGGCATCATGATTCCATTGATTTATTTATTGCATTAATCCAATTTTTACAGGCCATATATAAGTGAAATAATTCTCATTTGACGCATTACAAACGGAGTTTTGCAAGTTGAATTCTGTTGATGGGTTTAAAAAGATGAAAAACTTATTTTTGCTGCATTTTGTTGTAAAAATAACAGCAATAATCCGGTTATATTCGACGTGTATTGCACTATGTACCTACGTGTAAATTCAAGAAAAGTTATTTTAGAAGTAAATCTAACATTCAATGATAGCATTTATTTATTAGTTCAATTTACGAATAGTTTAGTTTACGAATAGCACACGAACAATGGGCATTAAAGACAAAAATAAGAACGAAACAACGAGTAGTGATGAGTATTAGGATTGTACATCTAAACATAAAAATGGGGTTAAAGATCCCAAAATTCATACTAGAATTTCTTCAACGACCCGTGGGGTAATGAATTAAGTACTATATAAACTTCTTCCGGGGGTTTAAATTTCGATCCTTAATGCGGGTGAATAAACACAGAATACAACTTAAAGGAACGAGAACATGCTATTTTTGTGGATTAAATAAAGGGATCCGTTCGAAACTCCGACAGAAAGATTCCCGAGTTCGAAACAGTCCTTCGAAGAAGGCCGAAGGTAATATCGACCGAAACTTTGTGAAACAAAAACTTAAGATGAGAACAGTATGCTGAATAATTCAACTAATATGAAGTATGCCGTAAATGTTACGAAAGAATGGCCGAAAGCAATTGAAATTGAAATTTTTCCGAAAATTAACAGTTCTAATTTTTGAAAGCATGACTGCTAGTTAGAATAAAATAGCAATTTTGCCACAGCAGAGCTATTTAGATTAACATTTAAAAATTAGATAAATTTCATTTTACTTTACATATATGTATTTTGACAGATTTAACTTATTTGTTTTGCGTGAAGAATTAATTAAAATGTAATCGCTGGAAGCCTAAAAAAAAAGAAACTCTTAAATTTAAGAAACTTGAAATATTTATTTATGCTTCTGAATGTCCGAACAAAAAAAGGGTTAGAAAAGATGGTTTACACAATTCAAATGACACTCGATTGAATTTGATGTTATCCCTTATAGAAAACCATACGTTAAAGAATTGCCGCTGAAGCTTTTTTTGAACCACACAACTCTTTATTATCATCTTCAATGAAATGGAAAGGTTCTTAAACTGGAAAATTAGTTCCTCCTGACATTTTTGCGGATCTTAACTTGCAAATAACTTTTTTTTTAAACAGATTGCAATAAATCGGTTACGGATTTTAAGGATTTATAATCGTCGGTTTGAAGTTAATCATTGGTTTCTTTGCTGAGTGCCAAACCGCATTCGGAAAAAAAAAACCTTCTACGTCTAGTGATTTTTCATTGCTTAGGAAAGCACTCAATCGGTATTTGGTGGGAACGGGATTCAATTCAGATCCGATAAGAAAACGTGTAACGTTGTCCGGGAACCAACACACGTTGTGTCCTGTTTCAGTCCCAAAGGAGACTAAGACAAAGAATAGGAAATAACTCCAACTTGCAGGTTCTTTGTAACAATATTTATTTTCTTGTCCTCTCTTTACCATCGTGACATCCCTCACGTGATCTAATCAGTTTCATTATGGAATTTTGTGGGAATTTTTGGAGGATTTGCAAAACTATACATTTTTGGAAAGTTTATTGTTTAAGGAATCAGAAAATCAATGTTTGCATTTGGCCAGATGTGTATATTGTAATTTACAAAATGGCAGTCGTAAAATGTACGTTTTGTAATATCTCGTCCTCTAAATAAGCTGGAACACTGATTTTAACTACTAAACCTACATTTTCAGTGTCAAAGAAACAAATAGTTCAAGTTATCATTTCATCTTTTATAACCTCCCATCGAAATACATAATCCACCATATGGAACATTATGACATGTTTGATCATGGTCTATGCATCACCATCATCATCATCAGCAGCAGCAGCAGCAGCAGCATCATCACTTTCGTGCATAATTCATTCGTGATTCATTGGGAATCTTCATCATTCTGGCACTGGCTGCTTCACTGATACATGTCAGTACATCCTAAATCTTTAGCCCTACAGGAACATCTGCCAGAAGAACAGGCAGATTTACATTTGCATTGAACCATCTCAAGGATCGCCTTAGGGGCTGGGAGGACCTCTGTGGTCGTTGGTTTCAGCATGCCATCCAATGGCTAGAAGTTCCCATTTTGCGGGAGATCTAGCTGTGGAATCTGCAGAGCAATGACTGCTTATGTTCATGCCCTTGCTTGAATATGGATTCTTAAAATGTGTTGCTTCAGAGCTCCAGGTGTTGGAGGAAGCCTGTTACTTTCTTCCCCATGTTTGCAGAACAGATGACATCGCAGTTCATGGATTGTCTTGATGTTGATAAATCCTGTATCCGTTGCATCTTGGTGGGTAGAACTTCCAGCTTGATGTGACTGGTCTTCGTGGTGCATGTTTTCTCTTGCCAGATTCTCAAGTAGATGGATTAACTTGGACTTTTCGTGGAATGGCAAAATTATTCCATCAGGAGCAAACAGTACCCTTGGTGTCAGAGTGAATTCATGGTCTTCTATGGCCTTTTTCTGGTTGATGTCTCGACTTGACCTGGCAAGTACCATCAGCCTTGCAAACAGGTCATTAATCTCCTTCAGATTCACAGTATTACTGTAATCTTCTTGTTTCCAGAAAGGAACATCTTGTTGTTCTCTTTCTTAACAGGGGCCCAGAGGTTGACATGTCCATTGAACCGTTCTGACACATAATCCTTATATAACTTCTGTCCAGTGACGTCAACATTCAAGATCTGTGATATATACTCATCTGGGATGTAGGCATAGTGATCACATTGTACAGCTTGTCCCCTTTAGTGGTAAAGGGGTTTCCATGACTGAGTGTGGCTTCCTTGATTTTGTAAACTGTACCATGTACCCTTTTAACTGCACTTGGTCCAAGCTCATGATGCTCGGTGATTCTGTCAGCTTCCTTGTCAAACTGACTCTTGAGCTCTTTTAACAGACGTGAAAGTTCTGTCTGGCATTGGCATTGTCGGAGATGCCTATGATACCAGAGCTAATCTTCATCAGCTTGTTCAGGTATTCACATGCATGGTCTGCCCCAACAGACACAAAGGAAATGACACTTTTTGTGACTGCTATATTGCCTGCTCATAGTTCCTCCCATGTCTGAGGGTGATTGGTCTTCAAGCCATGCATATCTGCGATGTATCTTGGCCAGAGTCGCTTATACTTGATGCGGTCCATGGCAAAGAATAGCTTGCTCACTGTTTCTCCAGCTTGCACATGGAGTTCCAGCTCAGCATTCTGAGTTGCTGTTACAGAGAACAGAATTTCTTCCACCCAATCTCGGTACCTCATCATGGCCTTGACACTGCATTCTGGGATTTCTGTTCCTTCCATTTTTGGAATGCTGTGGTGACCTTAGCAGTGGACGAGGCTTCCAGGAGGGTACTGTTTGCTTGCTTCACAGATTCAGCCTTTGTGTCTTTACCATCAGAACAGGCAGCTTCTACTCCTTCTGTTCCCATCAGTTGTGGGTTGTCCTTGAAGAACTCCTCCAGAGCCATTTCATAGAGTGCTATGTATAAGTAGATATGGGCATGGAGAGTTCGCTTGTAGTGTGTGCATTTCAGGATTTGCCTTGCCGTGGCAGGACCATACACACCTGCTTCCACCTAGGAACCATCTATGCCTGAGTTCTCCATGGAGGCCCAAGCACTCTGAGAGCAGCCATGATGACATGCAGCTTACTCAGTCAGGTATGGCATCTAGAAGCTGCACCACATTCTGATATAGCTATGTCAAAGGTAATGACCGTGACCCAACTGCCAACCTTTGTCACCTGATTTGCTTGTATGATCACAGTCAGCAAAATTGATCATTCGTGTGCCATCTCTGGGAGTGGTAGCAAGGCTCCAACCTGTGTCAAGGGAAGGCTTTCAGTCAGCAGTGAGTTATATCCTGCCCAGCCTGGAACCTTGCTGGAAGTTCCTCTTGGTTTCATTCTGGATAAAGCAAATGCAACAACCCATCCCAGCTGTGTCAGCTAATAGGATCCTGAGATTCCCTGGTAGATGGCAAACTGTTCTGACCTCTTCGTAGGCTGTGGTTTGGGCTTGTTACAGTGACTGATATACTCTTTGTATCACCTATAATCAGAGATTCTACAACAGGTTCTTTAGAAGGATCAACTTTCTGGTACACTGCTGTGATGGTTCCGTAGGTGGTTCCTTTTTCATCAGGTGTGCCCTCTGCAAAGTCTGAGGGTTCTCGTGTGCACGAGGTGACTTGAATGATTTTGATTCACTGCTTGGCTTGTACTTTACCTGTTTACTGGATTTGAACCCATACATGATATTCCGGCGCACCGTCAGGGTTGCTCGGTCAACAACTTTGGTTCTCTTTACAGTTTCCACTTTTCAGCAGGCCCAATCATTATCCAATGGATTAAGGTGTATAATTCAGCTGGAATATCGTCATTTTCACTAGATACCTGCATGACATTTCTTTCCTTGGACTCTGTTTTTTCTTTATCACTTGTGCTGTTCTCCTCCTCCTCCTCATCCTCCTCCTCCTCCTTACCAGTTGTCATTGTGGTATTAATCATATCCTCCTCACATGCATCTGCAGAGTAGAGGACTACTGGCTTCCTTATGTTTGATCGAACAGACTTTAAGTGCAGCAAATTTATTCCTTCTTTCCAGCCATTTTCCACTGAATGCAAGTATGTTATGTGCTCGAAACGTCATTGCAAATAAAATCCTTGCAATAAGAACTACTTGGTATGTAGATCTACTCTCAAGTATACAGTACACAAAGAGTGGGGTACACTTTTTGATTCCGTCCTAATAAAAACATCGGGATGTGTATGTCTTTATAATAATTTCTGCAATAAATATTAGCTATGCCTTGGTTATTTAGGATCCACGTATGGAGCCTTCGAGTAGCAATACGAAGCTAAAATTTCTTAAAGTATCAGAGGTAAATTAACAATTTGAATTAATTGTATAAAAGCAAGATTTTTTAGGAACAACTGGAATATGAATTTATAAATGATATATTTTTTATTAAAAAGATATTGCAATAAAACAACCACACCAGGTCAGTTTGGATCCAATTATGCATCCAATGTTAAAAATGTTGTTGCTTTATAACTACCACCATTGGCTTCCTTGACACTGAAAATGTAGGTTTAGCAGATGAAATTAGTGTTTCAGCTTATTTAGAGGCCGAGATATTAAAAACGTACATTTTACGACTGCCATTTTGTAAATTCCAATGTGGCCTCCATATGGACATCTGGGTAAATGCAAACATTGATTTTCTGATTCCTTAAACAATAACCTTTCCAAAAATGTGGGAATTTTTTGAACAGTTAATGGAATTTTTTGAACAGTTGCAAAACTATAGTTTTGCAACTGTTCCAAAAATTCCAACAAAAGTTAAAATCAAGGAACCTGACTAATCGTCTTCTCGAGCATCCTTCACGCCTCGCATGTGAACGCGAACGTTATACACGTTTTTTTGAGATCTCGAATGTTATATCATCTCTTCGTGATCGTTCTCTTTCTTTTTTATAGTCCTCTCTCCCCCAACATGCATTTACATACGCGCATCCTCACTATGTTACAAGCGGTTGGAATATTCGATGAAGGAGATCCGCTCCGAATTAATTTGGCAGGTATGTTTGAAATATAACATTCCCAAATGGTCACCTATTTGGTACTGGCCAGGCACTGCGTCGCTTAATTTCAGTGATTCAACGAAAATGAATGTGTAAATACCATTATGACATTTTTACTGATGCCATATTTGCCTAAAATCATGCTAGGATAGGATCGCTTACTTACAGTGAAATAAGTTTCATTAAGGTTTTTTTGGTTCCTAAAAGACGCGTGTAAAATAGCAATTCAAATTAAACATGACATACCGATCTATCAGTGGTCATTGGAAAAATTAATCTGAGAAAATTTACGAATCAGGAACTTTTTACGACGATTTATAAAGACATCATTGCTTTTTAATGTATGGTGTCTATTCGGATACTGCACTTCATCTTTCTGTCCTGGGTTAGTGATTGAGAAATCCTTATAAACTGAGACAATTTTCATTTCTATTACAATATCGAATGCGTCTTTTGATAAGCTGTATTAAAAATCAAGCTTGTGTCTAACTTTGTAATGGCGGCAATTAAATAGTAGTCTACCAAATTCTGAACTACAATTACTAGTTGACAGTGTATAACTATTTCTGGTAAAGAAAGCCACAATAATTTTCGCATTTGTTTTTCGTATGCTTTTGTTTACACTTCCTCTCTCTCAGACTGTTCACTTGCTCCGTGGAATGAATAAAAAGAAGAACCATCCTGTTCACTTTTTATTGCACTGTTTTTGTCCACTTTTCTAAGATACGTTTTGGAAGTGCCGAAAAGCAGCACATCGATGAATGGGAACATGAATAAGATTTCAGGAAATTTTCTTGGGGGGGGCATGATTTTTTGGTGTTGTTTGGAATAGAAATCGTTTCTAACATAAGTCCAGTTACTTTACAGACACGACTCGTATGTTACATAATGTACCTCTTCTTTCCTTTATTACAGTAAATATATACCTCTTATGTATCTCTTTAACCCATACATTTACTTCTATCTATCTATTTATCTATCTTCATTTATTTATTTCACTCTTTTATTCATTTTTAAATATTTTTGTATTTTTTAGGTTTATTTTTCTTCTTTATTTTTTCTTCATTTCCGCCTGTTTCCTGCCCTTTTCTACCGCTCTTCTCCAATCGCCTATACTTTGCGGTGACGCTGTTTCGTCACTCGAGTGATCAACTCCAGATAATATATAATTACCATGAAAACAAAATACAAAATAAAAATAAAACTGAGGGCGTTTGGCTGCCATGAAACTGTTGTACCGTTCGACCACACACTGACCGTTCCTAGATAGATCCTAGATAGCAGGAAGTATTCATGGCAACAAAGCCAGGAAGTCATAAAAGCTATGAGAGACCGAAATCTTAGTACAGCAGTATCTCTGTCTCGCCGTTTGACCCTTAATTTCTCCTAAATTATACAGCATCGTATAGTATATTCTCTCTTTGATGAATAGACTACGTCGCCTTAGTTTCTTATTGGCAAGTCTTTTATATTGACGCCGACTCATAAATTTGAAACCTTTTAAATGACAAAACGAATCTGACGCGCTCCATTGGATGGAGTTCTTGAATAATTTACTAAATTTTATTTTATTCTAGTTAACTTTATTTTTAAGATCAAAAAGTACAAAGGCGAATCATGCACAAAAACCACATTCATTTCCTTTATTAAATTTATCAATTTGTCTGCCAATGTGATGTTGGATACATTGGTGTTTTCATGATTCCCTTCTTTACCATATCTGTAGTACATTTAGATTATTTTGAACATCTCGTCTGAAAGCTCCTATTGCAACTATCCCACAATCACGGTATCAGCACACATATATTAAAAAACAAAACAATTTACACTAGTTCCATTGTTAAAATACTCCAACAACTTACTACGATTATTATCTTCTAAATACAATCTAACAGTCATACAATCACTTTTTTTTTTTTTTTACACAGTGATCACCACTTACCAAGGCCCGGAAGCCACTCAGGGATAAGGGTTATTGCAAGTACATCACGTTAGTGAGGAGATTTTATGAAGTGTTTAATTAGGGGGGCGGTTCATTAGGAATTTGTTAACATTAGACTTGAAGACATCCAAGTTGTAGTCCGGAGGGAAGCAGGCAGACGGAACAGAGTTCCACAGGCGTGCAGTTCTAAGAAAGAAGCTTTGCTCATGAAATCCGCGTTTTGATTTAGGCACAGATATAGAGTGGGGGAAATCGCAGATTAAATTATAAACCTTAAAACAGTTTTCACAAAAATGTCGCCTTATCACTGGTTCTCCTCAAATATACTTCCCCCAAATAAGAACCCCTAAAAAGGGTACCTCCAAAGTTCTACCTGGATTACCTGTGCAACGCCGTATTTCCTTATGATTTTCCAACGCAAACCTAGACTACGATACGTTTATAAAGTTCTATAATACAAAATGAATACAACCATTGGATTCACATGAATTCTTACTTAAAGGTTGCGTTTGATCTTGATACAGGGCTTTGTTTTTAATTGTATTTTCAAACAGATGGATGGAGATACAAAGAGACAAATATTCGTAAGGATGGTACAACAAAGTAAGTAAAATATTCGATGAATGTTATAATAAAAATGGTGCGGAAACGGGCACATCTCGATATAGGGCTTTATTTTAAACTGCATCATCAGAGAGCAACAGAGACACGAAAGTTTGTAAAAAATAATAAGACTAAATAAATATAAACAACGGTCTCCATTGTGGTGAGTTGCTTTGGAAAATATTGAAATCGACGCTATTGATGTTTTTTTTTCTGAATTTCTGTAATAATATAAATATTACCGTGTTATGCTTTCATTTTTCCTTATAATCGCGCACTCTGCTGAGGTTCTCTTCGACAAATCTTACAGGAAAGAATAGGAAAAAAAACAAAATGTGAGAGAGAAAAAGGGGAGAAGGATATGGATATGTGTGTGTGTGTGTGTGTGTGTGTGTGTGTGTGTGTGTGTGTGTGTGTGTGTGTGTGTGTGAATATATATATGAAAGAGAGTGTGTGTGTGTGTGTGTGTATTCTTGCGCGTGAGCGTGCGAGATGAGAAAGAAATAGAGAGAGAGAAGAATAAAAGAAAAGAATTATAAGGAATAATTATTAACTAGTTTGTCTGAAATTGAAATAGATATGAAGAAAGATTAAACGTTCATGCAATTGAGAGAATGAGAGAGGAACGGATGGGGAGAGAGTGGTTACTGCCAAAAGATGAATATAAAAATAACATGTGAGAAGTTGAGGCTTGAAAAAAAAAAGACGAAATAAAAACGATATTTATTCAAAAGAAGAGATAAGTTGTTATTTTTATCTGGATGGAGACAGATTTATAATGAGATGATGTTTGGCCAAGACTTACACACGGATTCTAATACAAACACAAGCATAACCTTAACATACATGAATAAACTGAATAAACTACGCGCGCGCATACACATACACACACACACACACACACACACATATATATATATATATATATATATATATATATATATATATATATATATATATATATATATAAGTTTGTTTCTTGGTTCATACGCACGAGCATTTCAAAATGTTAAAATAACATTCTAATAACCAACTTTTTAGAAGTCTCTTTCGTTTCAGCTTAAACGATTTTCTAATAACTTGGCTGCATTCGCGCCAAATACACTAATCCAACAAAGACGACCTTTAAATGGCATATGGTAAAACTGCCTCTAAGGCGCAGATTTAAGAACCAGATATGTATTCTATCGTAAAAAATAGTATTAAAATGAAAACGAACAATTGATTTATTTCATAAAATTTTAAATGTCATGTTTTATTAAGTTCGATATGTTATTCGAAACCAAGAAAAGACAACTGGGAAAAAATAAAATCTTTCACTGTAGACATTACTGTACTTCGGAAGATTTTCTATTCTAATAATTTCTTTCCTCTGACAACATTTCATTGGAATTTACTCCCGCTTTCTGTTTCTTCAACCGTACACGAATGCAGAAATTTAAATGTAATGGGAACAAACATCTTGCTACTCAACACCCCATCCAGATTACCTTTTATAATTTTTATAAATAACCTAGTATATCCTTAGCCCTCAGTGATACTATTCGAACAAAAGTAGAAAAAAAATAACCTATATAAAGTAATGTTCAAATATTAAAACTTTTTCAATTTTTTCCTTTCAGAAATCAACAAGCTTGGATTTGTATCGGAATGAGACTTTACCATTTTATGTTTTACTAAATACCATGGGAAATTGCCTCGTAAAATCGAGGTTGACTGATATTCGTCAAACTTTACGTACACTTCCCTGAAACTGATATCAGTCACTTATAACAGCAGACGTATCATTTTTCTGTCTTCACGATCGAAAAATGAAGAAAAAACAAAACAAAAAGAACATCTTTCCTGCAAAAAGTTACATGCACCAAAAGTCTCAGAAAAAAAAAATTATGTTAATCATTTAATAAAATATTTCCTACATTGTTTGATTTTCCAATATTTTCAAATTAACCTTATGAAATACTTTTTTTTTTTAAGATGTGACCAAACTCCTTCCAAACGGAAGGAGTTTGGTCACATCTTAAAAAACTATATATATATATATATATATATATATATATATATATATATATATATATAGTACAGCATATATTAGATTCGTCTTTTTAGAATCTTCTTCGTCAGTGATATCATAAGTAAAAATTATACTAATGTGTGTGCGTGTATGTGTGTATCAGGTTAACAAGAAAGTTCTTGTAGTTTTTAATTTTTAAATTCAGATTAATCTATCTCGGTTAAAACACAAATTTATTGAAATAAGCATCATCAGAATCACAACAATCAACACGAAACAAGTGTATTTATGCCAGTAACGTAAAAAACTTTAGTTTTGACGATAAAGTCGTTGAAGGCGTTTTTATATATTGCTTAGATTTTTGAAGTATTTCTAACGCAAAAAGATGTCGAAATGTTTGATAAAGTGATGGTCGGAAGGTGAGAGGTGTGGAGAGTATGGTGGATGAGGCAGTGTTCCCTAGCCTAATTCGTTCAACTTCTGCAGGATCGGTTTAGCAATGTGAGGTCGGGTGGTGTGGAGGAGAATTCGGCATTTTCTGTTGACTAATGCTGGGTGTGTTGTCGAAGTTTCTGATGCATGTTGACAGTACTTCACCGCCGTAATGGTTTCGCCTGCATTAAAAAAAACTGTGATTATGAGACTGGTCGCAAACCACCAAACAGGCAGCCTTCTTTTTGTACAACTCTGGCTTCGGGAAGTATCCTATCGCTTTGTCGACGTCTTAACACTGAGCTGAGCGTCGTCACTTGTCGTAAAGGAACCCCTTTTCACCACAAGTCACAACTCAGTCGAGAAGCGGGGCGTTCTTGATACTTAAAAGAAAGGAAGATGACACTTCATAACGGCGTTTCTTTTGGTTGTCATTCAATTCGTGGGGCATTCGATATATATTCGATGAGATGAGGCATCCATTACAAATCCGTGGATTAAGGAAAAAAAAAACTTAAATAATAATTTGTACTTCTTTGTCAAACGATAAATTTTGTTGTAAGTCTACATAATTTAACTCAGAATTTTCATATATATATATATATATATATATATATATATATATATATATATATATATATATATATATATATATATATAAAGAGAGAGAGAGAGAGAGAGAGAGAGAGAGAGAGACGGTGAAGAAAGTATGAACAAAACATTGAAAACCCTTCGTATTATATCTTTTAAATATGTAAAACCAAGAAGAGTTTGTTTATCTCCGTGTTTGTTTGTTTTTTTTTTTCATTTATGATGCTTGATATTTTTGGCTAGAATTGTTGTTTCTTTTCAAAAAAATTATTCGAAAATGGTGATTAAAATTCATCAAATTGAAGAACTACCGGGCGGTCAAAGAGATTAAATTATTTGTGTTCAAATGGCATGCGGTATGGTGTAAGTAAAACAGGCGAAATGATTGACGTTTCAAGAAGTTTCGTCTTGAAAAATAAAAATTAGGGAAATCATTTTCTTCCAAACAAAATTCCGAACTAATAAAAAACTAAAAGTTTTACTTAGAAATAGTCGAACTCGAGATAAGATTGTTAGAAAGGCTCGGAAGAAATCGAAGTTGTCAAAATTATTGCAAAATTACTTCTAGGGGCAACTTTTTAGATGGTTGCAATCTAAAAATCACTACTTAAGAAATAAAAGTTACAAAGTGGCGTAAAAATCTAAATAATCAGTCATGAAAGAATATTACTTTCTTGAACGTGCCATCTTTTATCTTACGTGTGGATGCTAGGAAAAGAAGCTTGATGAAAATGGAAATCTGTTATGATGCAAGATGGAGTATTTATATCTCAGAAATATGCTGTCTTAATTTCCCTTTATGGCAGAATTCACAGCCAAGGTAATTGATGCTTGTTATCTGATCACATTCGTCCCGTGCTTATGGAATTATTTCTGGATAGATACAGAATCTTTTTTTTTCTTTTTTTTTTACACAGTGATCACCACTTATCAAGGCCCGGAAGCCACTCAGAGATAAGGGTTATTGCAAGTACATTACGTTAGTGTGGAGATTTGATGAAGTGTTTACTTAAGGGGGAGGCTCATTAGGAATTTGTTAACGTTGGACTTGAACACATCCATGTTGTAGTCTGGTGGGAAGCAGGCAGACGGAACAGAGTTCCACAGGCGTGCAGTTGTAAGAAAGAAGCTTTGCTCATGAAATCCGCGTTTTGATTTAGGCATAGATATAGAGTGGGTGAAATTTTTCACAGTGGATTCAGCTAGACGGGTGTTTTTCGTGAAAGATTGGCGAGGGGGGCCAGAGATTGGAGTTCAGACGAGCACCTGCCATGGAAATAACGATAAAACAAGGATAGGCTCGCAACGTCTCTTCTGTGGGAGAGAGGTTGCAGGGTAGAGAAAGGGGCATCCCCACTAAGCCACGAAGTCTATTTTGTACTCTGTCAAGGCAGGATAGGCTGTTTTTAGCAGCTCCTGTCCAGATATGGCAACAGTATTCCATCCTTGGACGTACTTGGCTTTTATATAGATAGAGAATTGCATCAGTAGTGAGATATCTTCTGGAGCGGTAGAAGGATCCCACCATCTTTCCAGCGACCTTGGCAACAGACTTGATGTACGTGTTCCATTTCAGACCAGGAGTAAAGGTCAAACGCAGAAGCTTGTCAAAACACGGGGCCTCACGCAGACGAGAGCCATTCATCACAATTGATGCCAGATGGGGATCAGAGCGTTGATGATGTAAGGATAGGAGTTTGGTTTTGGATGCATTAAAGGTAACCAGCCACATCTTCCCCAATTGAACCACGCGCTCGAGATCAGAGGAGAGAGAATTAGAGAGAACTTTGTCATTTACAACCTTTGATGTGTTGCCGTAGATGGTCGTGTTATCAGCATAGATGTCAACGAATGATTTAAGTATGTGTTTAGGGAGGTCATTGATGTAGATCGGGAAGAGAGTTGGGCCCAGGATTGACCCCTGAGGGACTCCAGCATTTATATTGCAGGCCTTCGATTTTTGTCCATCTACCACTACTCTTATGAGCCTATCGGAGAGAAATGATTTAATGATTGAGAAAACATTTCCAGTTATACCGTAGCTGGAAATCTTGTGAAGTAGACCCTTATGCCATACCTTGTCGAAGGCCTTTGATATGTCAAGAGCAATTGCCCTAGAAAGGAAGCCTTTGTCAAGAGATTCACTAATCCTGTGAGATATAACCGTCAGCACATCTGCGGTAGATCTTGCAGAGCGGAAACCATATTGTGTGTCACTAAGAAGGTTATTCCTGCTGAAGTGGTTGACTATTTCTCTATTTAATATGGATTCCAGCAACTTACTCATAACACACAGGAGACTTATTGGTCTGTACTGAGAGGGAGATGACTTATCACCTGAATTCTTAAATACAGGGCAAACTGATGAGGTCTTCCAGGGAGTCGGAAAGCACTTCTCCTTAAGGCAGCGCTTAAAAAGTTTCTTAAGTATGGGAGCAAGTTCTGGTTGAAGCTTTTTTAACACTATAATTGGGATGCCATCAGGGCCAGTTGCTTTACTGGAATCTAGGTTCTTGATTAGCTTGGCGACCTCATGCACGGATATTTGTAGTTTACCTAGCTTGTTCTGTGTTATAGGAGGAAATATTTAATCCACATTTGTCATCAATTGAAATGAATGGCTCTCGTCTTCAGGAGGCCTCAAGTTTTGACAAGCTTCTGGGCTTGACCATTACTCCTGATCTTAAATGGAACACGTATATCAAATCTGTTGCCAAGGCCGCTGGAAAAATGGTGGGATCTTTCTATCGATCCAGTAGATATCTCACTGCTGATGCTATTCTCTATCTATATAAGAGCCAGGTACGTCTAAGGATGGAATACTGTTGCCACATCTGGGCAGGAGCTGCTAGAAAGGACTTGTCCTGCCTTGATAGAGTTCAAAATAGACTTCGTAGCCTCGTAGGAGATGTCCTTTTCTCCTCCTTACAACCTCTATCTCACAGAAGAGATGTTGCGAGTTTGTCTCTGATGTATCGTTATTTTCATGGAAAGTGTTCAACTGAGCTTCAATCTATGGTCCCCCCTCGCCAAACTTTCACAAGAAACACTCGTCTAGCTGTAAACACTATCAATAATTTCCCCCACTCTTTATCTGTGCCTAAACCTAAACATAGATTCCATGAACAAAGCTTCTTTCTTAGAACTGCACGCCTGTGGAATTGTCTTCCGTTTTCCTGCTTTCCGGCTGACTACAATATGGTTGTGTTCAAGTCTAAGGTAAATAAGTTCTTGATGAGCCGTTCCATATAAGTTATTAAATTTACCAAATTTTCATTACTAATGATTACTATATTGACCAACTTCTACTGTACACTCTTTAACCCTTATCCTTGAGTGGCCTCTGGGCCTTGATAATGTGGTGATGCCTTTGTAAAAAAAAAAAAAAAAAAAAAAAAATATGGGGAGTTGATGGCCTTCGTCGCATAGGGTAGAATTAGCTGCAAAGTTCTTTGCAAATAGTTTGGCCTTGTGTGACGCTGACGAGATGACTTCTGTTCCATTGATAATGGTTGGGATAGAACGTACACTTCTGTTCAGGATCCTATTTGTTATTTGCCAAAACTGGTGGGAACCAAGCCGTTGATTAGCTACCTTGGATTAAACAGACTGGGCATATAGCTCTCTTGCATTTTTTATTACTCTTTTACAGTGGTTGCTGGCAGTCCTGAAAGCAGCTTTAGGATAAACACATCTAAAGTTGTTACACACGCGCGCGCACGTGTGTGTGTGTGTGTGTGTGTGTGTGTGTGTGTGTGTGTGTGTGTGTGTGTGTGTGTGTGTGTGTGTGTGTGAGTGTGTGTGTGTGTATACGAGTTGCCTACAATAAGTTTCCATACTTTTTTCTTATGAGCACTTTTATTGATGATACACACACGAATCTCTAATCTCAGAAGTAATCTCCTCCGGCTGCGATGCACTTGCTGTGTTGTTCCAACAACTTGTGGAAGATCCTCATGGAAGTCCTCCTATGTGAGCGTATTAATGACCCTTTCATCTCTTAAATTGTCTCATAATGACAGCCTCTAAGGTTTTCCTTGAGCTTAGGGAATAAACAAAAGTCACAGCGAACAAGGTCTTGACTATAGGGAGGGTGAGGAACCCATCTTGGTCATAACAACGTCTTTCATTCTGATCTTCTCTGAGGACAATATAGAGCACTAACATGCTGAATTTTCAAGAGTCTACGACAATTTTTTATGCTTAAGAAAGTCTAGAAATTTACTGAAGGCACTTTGTATAAGGTATTTTTAGAGGCGGCAAACATTGAATTGACTTCTCTATTTTCTTTAATTGGAGATTTGACAATTATCGATTATTTTTAGTTCAACTGGGTTAGCAAGTCATTATGTAGTTTCAGTAGAATGGGGCCACATACAACACAGCGCGCGATATGATCAATTTACTGAGATGAACATTTGATGAATGAATAATTTCACGAAATAGACCTCCTTCGTGTGATTTACTCCCATCAGATTATTTTCTTTGGAAATATTTAAAGTCTCATGTCTATGTCGATAAACCAGACACAACAAACCACTTAGAACACAACACTCAGTACGTTATTGTCAAAAGACAGCTTAATTTAATGTGTAGAGTTGTCATAATTGGATTTCTAGATTACTCCATATGCACGTGAGTTGCAAAGGCATATGTTCTAAATTGTATTTTAATTATAAATGCAAAAAAATAACCGTTGGAATAAGTCACATATATGTATGATAAAAATATTTTCTGCGATTTATTTTTATTTAAAGTTAGCCGCCTCTAAAAGAAATCACGCTATATATATATATATATATATATATATATATATATATATATATATGTGTGTGTGTGTGTGTGTGTGTGTGTGTGTACATATATATATATATATATATATAATTTTTTTATTAATCCACGGAACAAGAAAATAATGCATTCTATCATCCTATCTTGCATTCCTTGTTTTTAAACATAAATTTTGTAAATGTTTATTTGCATAATTTACTTCATCTCATATAGTGATGTTCTATCTTGAATATTGACAATTTTTCAGTATAGGATTATTATATACATATTACTATTGATACCAATATTTATATTTCCGTTTGGAATATATATATATATATATATATATATATATATATATATATATATATATATATGTGTGTGTGTGTGCGTGTGTGTGGGGGGGGGGTGTTTACTTATCTGTTACTAATGAATAGTTGGTGCTTGTTTTTCTGAGGCTTACTATCTTATAATGTTTAATCCAGTTCTGTTTCAAACTGATGTGCATATTTTCAATGCTCCATTCAGGGAGCTGCGTATTATTTGTTCTGTTGTCAGGGTATCATCGTTTTAAGCATTAATCCCCCTTTGGGGAGGAGCATGTAGTAAATGTTCGTTCGTCATCCATCCGTCTATAGTAGTGATAGTATGCAACTAAAGGGAATGTGTTGTTGATCATTTATTTGATTCAAGATAGAATTATTTAATAAAACGCTAAAACAAACTTTTCCAAAATAATACCAACAAAGAAGAATCTGAAAATAGTCGACTTATCCAAGATATTTGGGATTAAATTAAATGCGAACCGTAAGATTTTCCACCGTAGATTAGAAACCACTAGAAACATTCTAGTTTTTCACTGCAATAAAATTCAAGCAGACGTTATTGGCAACGTTATAACTTTTGTTATAAAGGAATCAGTGCGTAATGATGATATATTGCCTGAAAGAGATTGAAACTCTTAATGAGAAATAAGAGAACTGAAAAAGCCATTAAATGGAAACGTAGAGGGTCGCTGACGGCAGGTGCGTGAAGGATAATGCACCTGTTCACACTGGGTAGATTTAATCAGCTAAAGCAGACTACTGTAGCTTCACATTACTATTCACCCACCTTAGTCATCGCATGTAGTTCCATCCGACTTCTATTTTCTGTTAACTGAACTGTTTAATGTTGACCATTTTTCGAACACACCCCTGTGTTGGGAGGGGGGGTGAAGGACTAAATGGAAACTTCTCCGTCGACTGAATTGTAATACTTGAAATCTTTTAACCAAATGAAATGTTGTCTTGTTTATTGAACTGGGTGATTTTTATACGTTTTAAAACGAGTTTCGTATGTATATATAAATATTGATTAACCTATTGATTTTTTCCTGAATAAAACACAAAAGTTCTGTGTATTTTACTTGTCATCATAGCTTGAGTAGCTGTGGCTCGGTCAGGAAGTAACTTTTCTTGCAAGATTGTATGATTCTGTTCAGTCGTGCTAGGAATTTCACCCTTTCAAGATTTATTTTTTCTTTGAGAATGGATTTGTTTATTGTTAAAGAATGCAGGCGCGACTGCTGAACTATTTTTATAGGGCAAAGTCCACCTCGTCTAGTCCACTGGCTTCTAAAATCCACATGATCTTGTGTCTAGCCTTCTACAAAGGTAATACAGGGTGTCCACAAAGTCTGGCTACAGACTTTGTGGAAGCATCCTGCAGATTATGTAGCCAGACTTTGTGGGCACCCTGTATATATATATATATATATATATATATATATATATATATATATATATATATATATATATATATACACACACACACGTGTTTATATATATACACACATGTGTGTATATATATACACACATGTGTATATATATATATATATATATATATATATATATATATATATATATATATAATGCCATAATATGGCTACATAGTCTACAGGATGCTTCCACAAAGTCTGGCTACATAATGTAGCCAGACTTTGTGGACACCCTGTATATATATATATATATATATATATATATATATATATATATATATATATATATATATATATATATTTGTATGTGTATGTGTGTGTGCAAAAGAAAAAACAAAACTATTTAGATTTTATGTAATAATCAAGGTTTCCTATCAAGTCTTTCACAAGAATGATTGATTTGAAGCAATAACGTAGAAGTATAATATTTAAAAATATGTGGCGCGTTTGTGGTGTGAAAATAAGTTTTCAACCGAAACATAGTTGTTAGAATTCAACAACATGTTGCAATTATGACTTGAAGAATATTTTTGTTCTCTTTTTTCTTTTTACTATACCCTATTTTTTCACGTCACAAATGCATCACAAACTAAAATATAAGTTTGGGTAAAAAAAAAAGCCGGGGCTCAAAGGAGCTCTCATTTATTCATAAGCGACGCTCTAGAGACGCTACTAAATGTTAGAGGTAAAAGACATAAGAAGGATATTTTGGGTGTTGTTTTTTCTGGTGTCTTTCAGATCTTGAGGATATAATAATGATAAGAACTTAGAAAACTGGAGAGATGGGGAGAGATGGGGAGAGAGCATGCGTATATGCATGTATGTTGTACGTGATTAAAAATAAAGAGATAATATATCAATGTTTATTCAGAACGGAGAGTGATAATATGTTGATATTTTTTTCCGGGTAGATGAAGACTGATAACACGATCGTATTTATTGGACATACAATTATATGCGCACATGTCAGGGTGTATATGATTAATTATGAAAACGCGCTCACACATATATGGAGACACACATACTCATATCGACATATATATATATATATATATATATATATATATATATATATATATATATATATAGTTACGTAAACACATGTCAATTGCTTCGTCTCGACACACGCTGGTTTATCAATGTTCATGACTACCTTGACTGTAGTTGTTATGTGAATTGTCAGTGATACCAAAAACTGCATCGGAAGGTGACTTTTCAGGCCAGCCGCTGACTTGAACGATTTGAAACACATGTGACAGACACAATTAAAATAAGGTTCAGTAAATTCTGTTTATATGCAATCAAATTCTTCTGTAGTCTTCAATAGATCCTTTATATCTTGATCATTTTCATCAAACCAGTCACTGCGTACAGACTGCGTACAGACCTAGGATCTCTACTCCAGTTACTCTTGCCGATGCCCTAGTAGGCAGGTACATCCAACGTGGCATGTTCTTGACCAACTCGTGCGTTGGAGTCACCAAGAATAATCAGCTTCTTATTAATTCATATAGCTGTAATGGTATTTCGAAGAGTCTCATAGAAGGGCATAATGCTTTCTTCTGTGGATTGCATAGTTGGTGCATACACCGGCAAAATTAACAAGCAACGATCACATGCTAGAGGGACTTTGAGCTTCATGAGACGATCAATGATTTCGTTTGGACGTTCAATCTTTTCAACGAGGATGGATCTGATTGTAAAACTAATGCCACCACCACGCTTTATGTCCTATGAGTTGCCTTTCCAGAAAAGTGTGTAATCTGACTTGACTTCAATAACTCCCGAAAGACGTGTTTAAGACAAAGTCACTATAGCAATGTCCAATCCTTGTAACTTCTTCATTACCAGCGCTGTTCGTCACTCTGGTCACGTTCATTTTTCAAGATCAAGAAGAACAACTTATGTTCAGTTTCATCCTACTTCCTGTCAATGTCTTGTTTCTGTTGTTCCTACTATTATGAGTCGCCGTTAGCCAAGGTCAACCAGCCAGCTTGATTATGATAAGTAATGTTTAGTGCACCTTTCCTAGCATCTTCCTATACGATAGGTGAGCAGTGCTGTCACTAAATAGAGCTGCTCACAGAAATCTCTGTTGGAAAATGTTGTATCAGACTAAATTAGAACATCATAATAACGTTGAGATAAGATTTTGCCGCCAGTGTGTGAAAATATGACTGTGTGCACCCAACCAATAAAAATATATACATGTCGCCACGCCTTCTTCACTACAGGTCTTTGGAATGTTAACAACATGCTTGAAACCTTGATATATCTGTATTTCGATGAACTTAAATCGCACAAGTTTGTACAACACTAAACCACAATTATGATCCGATAAGTAGAAACAAAACGATTGGTAAATGCGTACATCGTATGTTTTTTTTTAGAGGATGTATAGAGTGTATTGTTTTCTTGGTGTACATAAACACCCTCACATATATACACACATATACCATGTCTGTGTGCATGTCTGTCTATAAATATGCGCATGTATAGTATCCAAATATACGCGTGAATGTGTATACGCGTTTTCATTTTGTCTTCTTTCATACTTTATTATATTTTCTCTGCCATAATTTTTCCCCTCAAATAAACTTTCCAAAAGAAAATAAGGTGAATGCCGTTTTTAATCGCTTCTTAATAACTATTCCTACCACTGCTGAATTGCTCATTGCATATCAACGATATGAACATCGTTTGTGTTTATTTTTTCATGCTATTCTGTTAACTATCGCCATTTTCAATCGAAATAATGACCGCTCCCAGTTTTATGGAAAATAAGAATAGCAGCTTCGTAATTCTAACTCACTTCATTATTAATACGTATGCATATTTATTTTTTTACGTTCGTTTCGCAATCTTAACACCATTCGATTTATGTAAAATAGTAGCATTGCTGAGGCATTCCAGAGAAATTACTTTTGCATTACTCTTAATTTATTCAAGAATAGCAGATTACGTCAGATTCAGGTTTATTGGGGGGGTTTTTGTTTTGTTTTTGTTTTTGTTTTTTTTTGTTTGTTATTTTGGGGGGGTCGTTTTTTTGTTTTTGTTTTTGTCATTAATTTATTTTTTAATTAACAAGACCAGTGGTAAGACAGGATTTTCAATGATGTCTGAAAAACAAACGAACAAAACAATTACAATAGCATCACAATTACAATAAAGGATTAGTTTCGCACAGAACGTTTTCGTAAAATGCTTTTTAATTAACTTACGCAGTATTTCAAAATAATTAATCAGATACAATATTTCGCCTCCTAATCGTCTTCTGAAAAAAAATCAACTTGGTTTCAATGGTATTTCGAATTTGCTTCTGTCTATTTTATTGCGAAATGTACATAACTAATATTTTAGGATAGTAAACTAGTAAATAACACTACCGTCGTATATCTTAGCCCGTAATTTTTTTGATTAAACAAAAACAAATCTCTGACTATTCTACTTCGAAATCACAACAAATACAACAATATTTTCGGTGACTAAACTGTTGCCGGGTTGGTTGGTTGGTTGGTTGGTTGGTTGGTTGGTTGGTTGGTTGGTTGGTTGGTTGGTTTTGTTTTACGGCATATCAACCCTTTTCGGGTTATTTAATGCCGAATCCAAAGATTTTGAAGAAAAAATTTTTAATAGAATATATTTGTTGTTTTCAAGTCGGTTTGTATTTAACCCATAGTTGGAACCCTAACAGGTACTACCACTCTGGGTCAGAGTGGACCTGGGAGCAATGGCAATTAAAGGGTGGCTCCACACTCCCTAAAGCCCACAAGCTGGGGCCTTACCATTGGATATAGTTTAAGGTCATATCCAGGACCACCATTGAGGGGCTTTTACCCTCTGCAGGGGGGCAGTCGGTGTATTCTAATGCCCCACCGACAGGGCCAAACTGTTGCCGGGGTTATGCCAACAATTGTTTGAATAAAAAATACAGCACCAACAATTTTTTTTTTTTATATAATCACTCTCGGTGAAAAATGCGCAAACACTTATTCTCGGAAGTTAGAGCGGAGGATTAGTTTTGCATATACCTTTATCGAGACATGTTGCTGTTTCAATCTTCGTTCTTGTATCATTATTATTTTCGAAATAATGCGGAAAACATAAGTTTTTTAAATATAAACTGAAACACTCTGCTATATAAATACTAGCAGGAAGACTCGATGTTCCTATTTACAATGCCTCCCCACGGGACAGAGTTAGACACCAGGGTCGTTTTTTTTTACGTGGAGAAAAGGAACAAAAATAAAAATTGTCTCAGTCGTGAAGGATTTATCCTCCACCGAAAGAGAACAAGAAATTGAAATGTAGCATCTGAAGAACAGATACTACACATTGATCTTGGCATGATTGATGTAAATTCTTTAATCTTTCTTTCTATAGAGAACACAAACGCAGAGATTGAATTATATATATATGTGTGTGTGTGTGCGTGCGTGTGTGTGTGTGTGTGTGTGTGTGTGTGTGTGTGTGTGTGTGTGTGTGTGTGTGTATACATATATGCGACTGAGTGTTATTTCTGAGAAGCATGAAAAGTAATTGTATTATTATTAATAACATTATCACTAGAGTTATAATAATAAAAGGGGGATTGATAAAAAAAAACAGCAGGACCCGTTGACCGGTGTTACACCCTGGAAGCATGACACTCCCTTCGAAAATAAATTAAACTACAGTTGTTGGTGGTGGCAACTGTCGTCCCTGGAAAATAGAGGACACTGGCGGCTGTGGCCCAAATGAAATAATCTGGCTTTTACTGTTGGGCATTGTTTTCTAGTGGAAGCCAGAGTCTATGATTGTCAGCACTTTTTGTTACTGGCGATTAGTGCTGGTTTGGGGCGATAACCTGCAGGTAGTAGCGGATTCTAAAAAAAAGTATTTAAGGGGAAAACATTATTACGTACTTATTTGTTACGCTCGAATCCGTATAACTTCAAAAAATTCGGAAAAATGGCTCATTAGATAAATAATTTAAAGTAAAAACAGAAGTTTTCAAAGTTTGGGATTCTCACTGTATATTAACTCTTTAGAGTGATCGAAATCAGTGGTAGATAACTGCCTTCTACCAATGACAGTATCTTTCAAGTCGGCCATCGTTTTTCTTCTCGTAATACTGCACGCATTTTTTCTAAAAGTAGTTCTAGCCCATTTTCTTACTGGTCAAATCTTAGGGCATTCATCGTCAACATAATGGCCAAGAGGCAAAAGTATGACGCTTCTGAATTTTGGAGATGAGGATTGGTTATTCGTATTATTAGGATTCATCGGACTACTGTTCTATCTTAAGTGTGATTTTCACAATGTTTCGGTCGATGTAACCTCCGACCTTTTTTAGGTGTATCTTGTCGAATTCGGGAATGTTTCTGTCGAACTCCGGAATTTGGACGAAATTTCGAGCGGAACGCTTTATTTACTTCACGGGGGTAGTATGCTCTTGTTCCGTCAACCATGCTAACCTCGTGAAGTAAATAAAGGGTTCCATTCGAAATTCCATCCAAAATCCCGAGTTTGATAGAAACATTCCCGAATTCGACAAGATACACCTGAAAAAGGTCGAATGTTACATCGACCGAAACGTTGTGAAAATCACACTCAAGATGAGAACAGTAGTGAATGAATACAAATGATACGAAGAAAAAAGTAGTCCTGACTGTTTCCATTTGTTGTTCAAATCTTCCTCTTCTTTGGGGGGGGGAGATCAAATTTTCCACAAAAAGTAGTAAATCAAATTCCAATTTTACGCCATCTTTTTTTAACTTGTTAAGTGAAATTACAGAATAATTACAAAACACTCTCTCTTCTGCAAGTGAAGAATGTTTTTTTTTAATAATGCCGTAATCATTCAAGGATGGTAACATACACTATAAGAAAAAAAGGTGTAAGCGTAGAATCTGTGAAACGTGTAGACTTTCTCTGGGTGTCACCGTTAGCGGTGGTAAGACTAAATATTTAGAAGGAAAATAGGGACTCCTTCCTCTAACGATGTTGCAATTGTAGTGGTGTTGCTCTTGGTGTTAATGTAGTATTTTATTATCCCGATTGAATGTGTCTGAAATAGCGTTCGAAAGCTGCATAAGTTAGTGGCTATTAGCCAATCTATATTGAATTTGAATACGGCATTTGTTGTTGCAAACCTGCGATACTTTTTTCTAGGGGGAATTTCTGCGATTACTTTATTAATATATAGATGTACGTATTAGAAATATATCTATGCGATACATACATGTATGTGTGCGTGTGTGCTTATCACGTATAATGTTACACTTACTTTCAAAACAAGTCCTTCACTAACAGCGGACTCTGATAGTGTTGATGTTTTTTAAGATAAGAGTTTCCTGCCGGTGAAGATGTTTCCGCTGGAAAGAATCTTTTTGCTTTGCGTAGATTCCTGTTGATGGCGGCACATCCTCCATTGTAAATTAATACACATTCTGCGATTCTATATATGAAATAATGAAGAGAATGCCGCTTTAATATCAGATAAAGAAAAGTAAATCTGCTTTGTCTGTGATTTTGACTAATAAAACATTTTAATATAGTTGTTAATTTTAGACATTTAGTCCTGATCACTATTTATTTTTAACCATACCTCAAAAGGCGGAAAACGTCCGCCATCCTTTCATTTCTCATTTATTAGAGAAAATATTATGAGTTTTGTTGCTTTCAAGAATACATGCTGCAGGAACACAAAATAAAAATGTGTATCTTTAATCTGATAATATCATCTTTTAAGTAAACTAGTATGTTAGTTTAAAATAGATATTTAATTATGTTTTTGAAAATTTATTTGTATAGTATAAAATTCGATGTATTAATTCTTTTTTGACATTATATTCTCCTTTTCAGTCGTTCATTTGGTTTCCGTAAAGAATTGAAAACATCCATGTAACATATGAAAAGTATTTTTGGCACAAAAACATTTTATAAAATTTTAAAAAATGTAATCAAACAAAGTGAACGTGTCTCTCTGTCTGTGTACATTTTCCTTCGCAATAATTCTGTCAATTTTCAGTCTACAGAGTCGAAATTTGATGTACAGGGTACTGAGATTTGGGAAAATATATGTGATTGGTTTTCGGTCGGGAATTTGGATGTTAAAGGGTCAAAGTTCAACGATTTGACCTGTGAGAACTCTACCAAACTCCTCATACAATTTGGGGTCAAAATACTTTAAATTTTAGATATAGGTTCCTTGGACATGGATCTAACTAAATAACTCGATTTGAGCCCAAAACAATAAATTTAATGGGGTCATAATAGGGGTCAAAGTTTTAAAAAATTGACCATTTTTTTGTTGTTGTTTTTTGTTTTTTTTTACTCAGCGTACAACTCCAAACACCCGGGCAACGCCGGGCACCCATGCTAGTATATATATATATATATATATATATATATATATATATGCATGTATTTACTAATCGCCACATCTATTACAAACGTCTAACTCATGTAGGATATTTGGAACAAAATTCATTGGATATTGTTGAGTATTCTTTTTCATTTTTTCTATAAAATTTTATTTTCTTTCAAAAATCTTTTTTTCTCAACAGTTTTCAAAAATTAAGCTAATCAGCAAAAATAGATATTTATCTATACTTATTTTTACTAAGGTTTTGCCCCCTGAGGAGAAGAGTCTGTGTTTGAAACTCCATGAATTAAGGAACCTTTCACCTTTATTTGGTACTCCTTGTTTTGAATAAAATATTGTAAATTCAATTCCACAATATCTTGACGTCTTCTACTTATGTATATATATATATATATATATATATATATATATATATATATATATATATATATATATATATATATACTTGTTTATTGTTATATAAACATGCTCACATCCCGCTGCTACAAATAGCCACTTGTTTCAATCAAACAACAGATATCATCAGGCAGCGACTTGACTATTCAAAAGTTCAATGAATAATGGATTTTTATTTTAGGTAGGAACTCTTTAAAAGTTGGAGTTAAAAAACTTAAAACACAGAACTTTACTTATAAAATGTAAAGAGGGAGGGGCAATTTAAATAAAGTTAAAAGATTATAATGGAGGGAGAGTGATTGAGAAGAGAAAAAAAAGGAATAGAGAAAGAAATATAAAAAGAAAATAGAGAGAAATATATATATATATATATATATATATATATATATATATATATATATAATATGGAGAAGAAAATAAAAGATATAAATGGTTATTATAAAGAGAATAAGGACTAGAAGGGAAAGGAAAGGAAAGGAAAGAATGATGACATCTAGTTAAAGAGAGAAAGAGAGAAAGTAAGAATTTGACAGTATATAGAAAAAGAAAAAGAAAAAGATCTGCGTGTCAACTAATTTATGAACAGTTATACAATTCAGTAAAGAAACATTATTACAAATACAAACAGAAGATACAATCCAAGCGTCAGAAATTAACATGTCAAAAAAGACAGCGAATGTATCCAGCCAACATACGTCCACGAGTAATATCAACGCAGTTCAAACATACGTCTACAATTAATTAGGCCCTTTATGCTAAATGATATGATTAGAGTTTTCGCGTTTTTATTAGATAAATATATAAATAAAAGAAGAAAAAAAAATAATGATAAAACAATATTAAAATTATTATTAATAATAATAATAATAATAATAATAATAATAATAATAGTAATAATAAACATAATAGTAATAATAATAATAATAATAGTAATAATAAACATAATAATAATAATAATAATAATAATAATAATAATAAAAAAGACAGAATAAAATTAATATTTATTATCTTTTTAATATAACAAATTTAGCCATAAGAGGGGATTAAATAAATTAAATAGGGCCAATAATTATAAATAAAAATCTACTAATATTTATGTATATAAAAAGAATACAATACATATATGTATATATATATACACATACACACACCCACATATATATATACACACACATACACACACACATATATATATATACATACATGCACATAAGTAAAGGTGTAACTATACTATTAAGTTGAAAGTTTAAGCTATTTAAGTATAGATATAAAGTCATATTAAATCACAAATTAATACATTCAAGACCGGGTTACTAATAACACATATACAAGTACACTTACCTAGAAATATATAAATATATTCAGGCAAAAGAAGTAATTAAATCAACGAAATACACAAAAGTAGCAACACACAGGTAGATAGTACCCAAATTAAAAATAATAAAATACATATGTATATACCCACAGACATACAAACAAGCATATATATATATATAATTTTATGTATACACATACATACAAAAAATACACAAATATATGCACACAATCATATACTAATATACAACAACGCACACACACATATATATACGCACACATAAATATGTATAATTTACATAAACTATATATATAGAAATACATAAGAATACAACTAATTTGGCAAGAGTACAGATAGATGCATACACACATAGAAACATACAAATGGAATGAATAAACATGGGAGGGTATACCAAATAATATAAAAATATATAAATCTAAGTACACACGGTCATAAAGTAAATACATAGACACATACATATACACATAGACACACAGGTATATAAGATAGGGGAAGTAAAGAATGAAATCAGGCGAGGAGAAAGTATATTAGTAGTATTTTAATAAATTATAGAAATCAGTGACAATTTTAAATATATTTAAATTTTATATCTAAACTAAATTACTTAAAAGATGGTTTTTATAATGTTTGCAATTAATTGAATTTTCGTGCTTCTTATTTAATAATTTATCTCTTTCTCTAAAAGTAAGTATAAATAATTTCTCATAAAGACATAGGTAGCAAGGCGAGTTTAAAGATGAACAGGTTTTAGCTTTCTTTAAAATTTTCCAATTTACTATTGGGGAGTAACCTTGCTCTACTAGTTCATTGTAATATTTAGACAAGGAAGTTCTATTTTTGTACTCATTATTTTCAAAAGAGCACTTGTGACCGGTAAATCTTTCTTTAAAATTGTTATTTGTCATTCCTATGTAATATTTTTTTTCATTCGGATTTTCCTTAGTAGAAATAGTTGCTTGGTACACTACAGAAGTATTTTTACAATTTCCTTTAAGAGGGCATTTTGATTTAATTCTACAGTTACAACTTTCGGTAGCAATGGGTTTGCTATTTTTGTTTAATATTTTGTTATTATGTTTTTTAATTATTTTTTCAAGGTTTTCATTACAGCTATAACTAAGTTTTATTGTATTTTTATTGAAAATTTTATGTAGTATGTTATTCATAGGAAAGTGCTTTTTAATTAAGTTTAAGAATTTCATTCCTAGATTTGTTTTAAGTTTCAGATTAAAAGGGGGATTGTACCACAGGATTTTTCTCTTACGGTTTCTATTTGTATTTGTGTTTGGGTGTGTTGATTCTATATATATATATATATATATATATAATTTAAAGGAGATTAGAACAATAGTCTAAAGAGCTGAGTGCATTTTAATGTAACAGTGAAATTACTAGTTTAATTAAAATACAGGAAAACTATATATAATTATTGTACATAACTTGATGTATACCACAATAAAAAGCATTGTTTTCCGAAACGATCGTACAGATAATTGATTTTGTTGTTGTTCCTTCTTATGAAACGGATTTTTAATTTAATTATAATTTGATTTTTAAATTTTAAATTATCAATCACATTACTTAATATATATATATATATATATATTATACATATATATATCGTATGTTTATATATATATATATCGTGTATATATATATCGTGTATATTTATGTATATATATATATGTATATATAGTCATCCACATATGGTACTGTTTCGCTGTTTCACAGCTCATCAGTGCGGCTAGACAGGCGACTACCTGAAGCCAGGATTGAAACCCGACCGTTGCATTCGTGCCTGCTGCGTGAGTCATGAGTTTAACGGTGTTTTGACATCGTCCGAACTACGTCTGCTCGATTTGTTTACACAAAGAGCATCGCTTATACGCTAATGGTAATTCGTGTATCACTTCTCAATATGCTCAATTCAAGATTAGGGATTAGGAGCATTATGATATATATATATATATATATATATATATATATATATATATAAAGCGTGTATATATATATATATATATATATATATATATATATGTGTGTGTGTGTTCAGTGTTTCTGATGATTGTTTTTGGTGTAAGATCAAAATAATGTACGTTCTATATTCATCACGAACGTTTTCGATTTTTCATTTCATGTGACAAAAGCAAAATGAGCATAAAATGGTGTTGGAGATATTAGATATTAGGATGTCAAAATATAGCAAGTGAACGCGCACGTGAAATCAGTGACACGCTAAAAAGCAGACTCGCATAGTTACAGGGAACACGTTAATAATTAAAATTCTATGTATCCAGAATCAACGTCACTTGATTAAATTGTATTACGTGAAACATTTAAAAATGTTATTACAAATAAGAAACACCTACAAAATGTGTGTGATAGACAGGTGTCGTTAGAGCATTTTTTTATTTATTACTTTAATCATTATTGTACTTAACAACTTTATACATATATAAATATATACATACATATGTGTTTATGTTGCGTAGTTTAGTGTAATCGTATATATTTCAAATGATCTCTACTTCTCCTTTGAATTCAGTTTCCAGGACATATGTGCTACAAGTAATTCCAATATGATCACGCTTCCTGCCAATTACTGATTAATGTTTTCTGTAATTAATAATCACTTCAATTCGATTTCTAAATTTCCTACGTTTTTTCGATATACCTGACTCTCACAAAACAAACACATGTAGAGGAAGTGGGCGTAACTTACATTCAAACATATATATTTACTACTACTTCCCCATCGATCATGCAAAACTTCTTTATCGGTTACTTTTTTTTTTTTTTACTTCGGTCTATTATTGATTTAGTCTCTTATTTCGTTATATCACAATTCACTAACTACAACTGCTCTCAAGAAATACAAACAGCTATATCTAGGTCTGTAACTTATTCTTGCGTCGTTCTAATTGACAAACTATAATCATATCCCAGGTATACTAGATTGTATTTGACGAAACACGACGTCTTCTATTTCTCCTTTCAAAACACAGCCTTCAGTAACAAAACATGAGTTTATGTTCTAAGGGAGATAACTCTCTTTTGTCAATATTTATCAATTTATTAATTTACTGAAATTACCTGTGGTACTTCTCATTTCAAGTAAAAAAAAAATTCCAACACAAAATTCGTTTCCTCATATATAAACCATATTTGTTCCTTCCATATATTGAACGAGTGCATCGTCTAGTTACTCCACTTCTTAACCGAACATACAGAATACTCTTGTTAATAAAACAAAAACTTATTGACATTTACATCTTAAGTAACGTTGCTGCATTTTCAACGATTTGTCTAACGTACTTATTTCTGGTCACTTCTTATCCTTCTAAAAAATAGATATAATGTTACTAGGTAACACAATTAGCATAGAATTTGCATCCGCGCGTGTACATAGATGATATTTAACGAAGGTTTATCGTCGGATTTGCGGAATTCAAAAGCATTTAAACTGAAGAACTTCATTTTTCATACATCATTATTCTGTTTTCATTATTTGAGAACTGATATCTATATATATAAAAATGTAATGTTTGGTTCGTAAAGCGAATAAAACCATATTTCTACGTTACCAATTTAATTGAAATTTTCAGAAATTCTATTTTTAAAGTCAAGGAATGTTTTCATGTTATTAAAATAATTTAACATTGCGAATTATAAAAATATTAAATTAAATAAAAAATATTTTTCGTAACTGCGAGATTATCGTCATTTTATTTCCGGTAGAAATTAGCCTATTATTTGTATTAATTTTTATGATACTCATGCAGAGAGTGATCTGTGCTGAAATAATGTTATTATTTAAAAAGTCATTCTTAACATGGGGAGGGAAGGATGTTTTGTACCTATTCTGTACTTTAACCTTACAATTGAATAAAAAAAACATATCGTAAAACTTTAATTAAACGTGGAAATATGATTTAAAAAAATAGCGCGGATCGCTCTCTGCATTAGCACCATTTTTATTTATTGCGGACTATTATTCTCATCTTTATTAGTTGTTTCACGACTTTTCGGCCAACTATTCCTCTGGCCTTCATGAAAAGAAGCAAGTACGTGAGAAATTATTTTTTCCTTTTATAAATGTTCAGTAACGTTTTCCTTTTATTATTCTTAAAGAGTAAAACTCTTCTTATTCATGAAAAGAGTTAAACCTACGTAAATAAATAAATGTTTGTACACGTGAAAAATTATCAATAAATGGTTTAGTTACTTTTTTTCAAAAATTATTTATGAAAAGAGTTAACGTAAATAATGTTTGTAAAAGTGCGAAAGGCGACATTGTACAACCATCACTCCCATGCTTAATTTCTATACTTATAGGTTTTTGGAACTTTTTTTTCACTGGATTATTATTGATTGGACACTAATTAAACAGATTATTAAAAAAAAATTAAAACGAAATCATTATTTCGACATTTGAAAGTGGTGCTAACTTTTTAGTTACAACGTTCTGATAAATCAGTCACCCATTTTGTAAGCAATAAAAACGCGGTATATCAAAACCATAGAAAGTAAAAATAATATGAGCCTCTACCGCATTTGTAAGTCAGAAATATATTTGTTTCTTAAAGAAAAAAAAATAGATTGAACATGACTTTTTTTATTGTTTTTATGAAAATAAAGTTTCGAGTTTTTAAATTTTTTTTTTTTTTACTTATTTAGTTAAAAGTCAGTTTGTGGGTGTTTTTTTTTAATTGTTTTATGAAAGGTGAGTTTTTTGGGGGGTTTTTTCAAAACTTTTGTTTGTTTTTTTTATTTTTTTTAAAGTATTATAAATTTCACTAACATGCTGTTTAATAATAGATGTTTAATAATTTTTAATTTTTTAAAATATTATAAATTTTTAATTTTTATTTTTAAGTATTATAAATTTCACTAACATGCTGTTTTTTTAAAGTATTATAAATTTCACTAACATGCTGTTTAATAATAGATGTTTAATAATTTGGTATTTTTTTTAGATTAGGTCCACCTCCACAATTTTCTTTTCAATGACGACATTTATAGGTTTTCGAGTATGCTGAACACGCAAATCGCATTGAAATTTTGCGGAAATAAATAGTTGTATTATGCATTGTATTCTTCGGCGGCCATCTTTTTACGTGCACACGCGCCATAAACAAATACACGCACGTAAAAAAGATGGCCACCAAAGATTACAATGCATAATACAACTTTTTATATCTTGATAACTACTTATTTCTGCAAAATTTCAATGCGATTTTCGTATTCAGCATAGTCGAAAACACTTTCAAGTCGTCATTTAAAAGAAAATTGAGGAGGTGGACCTAATCTAAAAATTTACCAATAATTTTTCATCCCGTACGCCTCCCGATATATTGCTTCGTCAACATGCGACCATTTTATATCACCCGAAGACACTTCCGTATTTAGAAAAAAAAAATGAGTGATCGATTTACCAGAACGTGGTAACTAAAAAGTGAGTACCCCTTTCAAATGTTGAAATGATTTTTTTTTTTCAATTTTTTTCATAATCTGGTTAGTGTTCAATCAATAATAATCCAGTGAAAAAATTCCAAAAAACCTATCAGTATAGAAACTCCACCACGTAAGTAAATAAATAAAAAATGTTACGTGCGCATGCGTTAGCCTTGACTAGGGGGGGTACTAAGGCAACGACCATTAAATAATTCTGCGGGTCGCCATGGAACTTACCGCCCAAGGAGTACCAAAATAGTTTTCATGATCTGAAGAAATTTTTTTTCCGAAAAGGGGGTGATCACTTTTCCATGTAAATTTAACTTAAAATGAGCACCCACTTTCTGGCCACCTGAGGAAGGGGCATTTATTTTCGTGTTTATTGGCTTAAAGGCTTTTTGACAAGGCAGTTTGGTACGCGAATGCATATTTAACAGTTTTCGGATTTTTTCCCATGTTTATTGGCTAAACAGCTTTCGTTTATGCTCACGCATAGCGTAAACGAAGGCTACAGCTGTGAAATGGAAAATAGTCCCAGAGTTCAGGGGTTATTACCATGCAAAAGAAATCAAACAAAAAACTTTTTAGCCAAGAAACACAGAAAAATGCCCCTCTCTCAGGTGGCCAGAAAGTGGGTGCTCATTCTAAGTTAAATTTACATTGAAAAGTGATTACCCACTTTTCGAAAAAGTAATTTCATGAATATCATGAAAACTTTCTTTTTGCTACGGAAACGGTTTGCAGATTCGTTTTTAGCACACCGAAATCTACAATAAAATATTTCGTTATATATGAACGTGAAACGGGCCTTAAAGTAAAATAATACCGGATTTTTGGGAGCAGATTTGCCGTTTAGTTGTACAAATATCCTCAAACCAGGTAATCACTAAAAGGGACTTTTAAAAGTTTTATTGAGTGAGTTCCTAACAGTATTTTGTATAGTTTTTAGTTTAAACTCATTTTCCCAAAATTTCCCCAAACTTAACGTGTTCGATACAGTCTGCCGCCATTTGTATTTTTCAGAAATACCGATAAACATTGAATGTTTTTGAACCGATTATGCATTACATAAAAACACTAAAATCTTATCCAGTTAGGTAGAACATTTACTTTTCTTGACTTTGATAACATTTATTTATATATATTTATTTTTTGACAACTTCTTTGTATCTGTGTTTAGTAATACACACCCTTTTCATTTAATGTAACGTTTAGTCGGCTCGAAAAACAGTGTTTATCGGGGTATTTGAAAGCTACAAATGGTGGTGGACACTGTTGATTACTTTAAGTTAGAGAAAGTGAGTTAAAACTAAAAAAACTATACAAAATACTGTCAGAAACCCACCGATATGGCAGCCTATGTCATAGTAACATATATTCGGTGAGTTTCAGACACTGTTTTGTATAGTTTTTAGTTTTCAACTTACTTTCCCAAACTTAACGTATTCAACAGAGTCTGCGACCATTTCTGTTTTTGAGCCGATTAAACATTTTACATTACATAAAAACATAAACAATTATCCAATTAGGTAGAAACGTAACTTACCTTTGCTTTCATTTATTTGTTTTGGACAACTTTTTCGAATCTGTGTATAGTAAAACAACAACAAAAAAAAAACATTTAGCGTTTCAACATTTTTGCTACGTTCGGCTTCATCCACTGATTGTTGGTCAAGTCCAAACCATGAATGATTGACAAAAACTCACGAGGATCCAGATCAAATTCTTAGAGATTTATTCATTTGTTTAATTTGGTATACATCAATTGCGGTATTTGGTTAAAAAGGAACTCTCTTTATACAATAGTATTTCGAAGCCTAAAGCTTCTCATCAGAAGAGTAGAGAAGATGCTAGGTAACATAATGAGGATGCGACGATAGTTTTATTAAAGAATTGAATTTATTCTCTTCCTTTAATTCCCCATTTATATAAAATATTAATATATGTGTTAATATTTTATATTAATAAAGTAAGAAATAAAATATTCTGACGATAGGTGTTTCTTAACCGAAACTATTACTGTAAAAGTTTAACGTCGCCTTTTTAGTGTTTATGGATATTAATGGTAAAAATAGTAAACATTTGCTTGAGAAAACTTGTTTTTGATCTTGGAATAGGACTTTACTTTCGACTGTATGTCGAGATGTAGATACATACAGAACGACAAAGACACCAGAACTCTAATCTAAATTAGGTTTGGTGGTATTTTCATGCTGAAAAATGAATACCCAATGTAATGGGATCCATTGTGAACGAGGAAAATACGTATAAATGGTTGTTTAATAGAATTGGGGCTTCATTAATGTGTTAATGACGTTATTGCATATGGGAACGTAAAAGGGACAACGGGATTTGAATTGTGGAGGTCGCTTTCATAATTTGTGTTCGTAAACCAGACTATAACAGATGGGACGTTCAACCGCATGTTTGTCAATGTGCGTATAGACGCGTGCATGCGTTTGTGCACTCGCGCTAGGTGGAGGCAGAACGCGATAAAAGGGAACAGAAAATGAAGAAAAATGAAAAAAAGGGCAAAGAAAAGAGAAAGAAGAAAAAAAGGGTAATCCTCGTGTCTTACAGGGAGCCTAAAGTTATTCCTACCGTGAAACAGATGTCGCTGATTTTTGTATGAAGTAATACTTTTGACAAACACCTAATTCATTCCATCTCCTCCCTTAAATTACTACGCCACCCTGATCTCTGTCCTTCTTGTTTTCAAGAAAAGGAACCCCACCTCTATTTCTCTCTCTTTCGTTCTCCCTGCTCTCCAATCTCTCTCCCTCTCTTTCTCTCTCTCTCTCTCTCTCTCTCTCAATTTTTTCTTCATCGACATCGGTTTGTGCCTTCCTGGCAGGATTTACGAATGGCGGAAGTGGTCATAACCTGGACTCTAGATCGGAAACAGCATTAGATTGTTCAAACGGAAGTAGCGGTCATCCGTGAAACCACATGCGAAATTGCTAGACAAGATGGGGAGTTCACCTTCTCAGTTCTGCTCTGATAAATCAGCGTTTGAACGACCGAGCAGGCAACATCTCAACCGCCTATCGTCCAGTCCCCACGAAAAAGTAATGCAGTTCAATTAGGCATTCGATTTTCTAAATCATTTTTCTACTCAAAATGTGCTTCCATCTGACCTGTTTTACACTAGATCAATCGTTTTGTTCGCTATTTCACACTGAGATGGAATAACTATTGTCAAACTTGTAAACGATTTATTGAAGATGACCTGCTATTTAGCAACAGATATGCATTCATAACTATTGTGCATTATCAAATCATCGATAAAAATTGTTAATGGAAAATAATGTTTTTACGGATTTTATAACAAATGATGCTAACTGCTGTTGAATTTTAAAGACTATCTCTTAGAGTGTCATTATATTATTTGTATTGAAAAATGTAGCACAATATTACTTTCTAAGTATTTACTCGTACTTATTAATTTATCTCATTTGGGCCAGTTTTGTATTTTAAAAAAAAGGAAACTTTATTTACATAGGAATGTTAATAAACTCATGTTATTAATCTGACAGAAAACAATTTTGCGCTAGCCAGAAAAATATATCAAGGAATATTTGTTGATTAAATATATTTTTCATTCTGTGGAATTTCCACGAATCCTGCTAGTGTACATTAATAGGAAAAAATATATGTGAAAATATGCCCTAGTTTTATGATTTAGTTATACTTAAAAACTGTTTCGTTTGTTCTAATTACTTGAAATGTATAATTAACTGAAAAGTCACACAAGTCACACTTAGCTATTTTCTAACACTCTCCCTCATGTGTTGATTCAAATTGTTGCTTATTGTAGGATATTCTGACTCAAGAAAATTAATCTGCTGGAAGCTGAGGCATGTTTTGTTTGACACACAAATAAAATAAAAGGTTCAAACAACACGTGCTTTCATTTTTTATTATTTTTTAGTTCTTTTTTGTTGGATAGGATAAATTCTCATATTTATAAACGTTCGTATGAATAAGAACTTCCTGTTGTTTCATAATCGCCATATTTTCAATCAAGATATTTCATGGTTTTACTGTTGACCAATTCCCGATGGGCGTAACCCAATTACAGATGAATAAGAACAGATTTTTAAATTACGTATTTTCCTTATTTGTGTTTTTAGGAAATACGAAATTTTAAAAACAAATATTGTATTATGCACTTAGAACGGAAGTAGGTTTTAATTAGGATTTTTGCAAAAGAAAATGTGGCAATTATCCTTTAAGAAGTCATTTCATTTGAATGATTTTCATATACAAATAAGTATGTACAAATTAATGAAAATGTCCATGTAGTTTTGTCCCATAGAATCAAAGATATGAGCATTTCAATATTCAATTTGGCTATATATATATATATATATATATATATATATATATATATATATATATATATATACCACTTTTGGGGGTCAATTTTATAATTCGAAATCTCGCCGACTATTGATCAGAATTTAACAAATAAAAATTCGTTGGAAAGCTATTGACCTGAATTGTGCAGTGGACTATGTGACTTTTGCCCTTAAAATTGCACATTATTTAAATAAGTGAGGGATCACTTTTCTATAAAAAGCACCTGTTTCGTAGCGCAAAAGCATTTATTTAATTATTATATCAATCAATGAATTTGTTTTGCTCTTAACTCATCAGAAGGAAATAGACTTATCAATTTGAAAAAAATAAATGCATATGGGTATGATTAAAAAACCGAAAATTGAGATCGAAGTTTCAATTACTTTTTTATTTTATAAAACCATCTTTGAATTTTCAAGTAAAGTCACCAAATTTAAATTCTCGTATTAATGAATTGTATTCATGTTGATATACATAAATAAAAATATTTTATTTAATATTTTGCCAGGGAGTAAAATACGCTTAAATATGGTATTAAGAGTCGGGATTTCAAAAGTAAAAATAAGTAATTAGGTGCATCAGCTAGAATCGAAACTAGCATTCTAAGCTAGAAGCGTTACCACTGTACCAACGTGACGCGTATGCAAAGTGATTAAAAATTCAAAATAAACTAAGATGAATATAAAAATGTTTAACGATTTTTTTCAATGTTGACCTATTTTTGACCAATTAAAAACAATTTTAAAGACCCATAAAAAAATAAAATATTTGTATTCTTTGATTAAAGCAATAAATTTTGAATTTTATTTGAAAATTGATCCTTTTAAATGAAATTTAAACATATAAACTATAATATATATATATATATATATGAAATTTTAACGCATAAACTAGAATATATATATATATAAAGAGAGAGAGAGAGAGAGAGAAATAATGACAAAAATTTATATTCCAAAATTCATTATGTTGACCATCTTATAGTTTATTCCTTTAAATCAGTTGGTTTATACAATTCTTGACAGTATCTGTTTTGTGGCGCAAAATAAATCACTTAATTATTATATCAATTAGTGAATCTATAATGCCCTAAACTCATCAGAAGAAATAGCAACAATCAATCCGTCAAAAGGAATTAAAATGTGATTTGACATGGTAAAAATCCGAAAATTGGAAGAGAAGCTTGACTTACCTTTATATTTTTCCATTACGCCATATTGAATTTTAAGTCAAAGTCATTAAACCAAACTATTCGTACTAACAATTTAATTAATTTATGAATCTTCTACCAAAATGTTCTACTTAATAATTAGTAAATTTATTAATTCTAAGTTTTGTATACATACTTATGAAAATAATATCAACAAAATTATAAACTATTGTACATGTTTGTATATACGAAACTATACTAAGTTGCAAAAAAAAAAGAAAAACCAATTATTAGTACTTACAATTTTAATTAATTTATGAATATTCAACTAAAATGTACTATTTAATAATTAGTAAAAATTTTAATTCCAAGTTTTGTATACATAGTTATGAAAATAATATCAACAAATTTATAACTATTATACATGTTTATATATACGAAACTAAACTAAGCTACAAAAAACGATTCATCATTTTAATCAGTCCTCGTAACTAAACAATTTATCTGAAATGAAAACTATACATAATTCAAATCTATCAGCCATTATAATCAAACGCATCAATCCTTACAATTATACTTTTTAATATCATACAATTCAAGAACTATACTTACGTTTTGTTAAGTTTAGAATAATCTGAAAATTATTTTATATCGTAATTGTCCATAATTAAATTAACTTAATAAAGTGCGACAGAGTTACCTCCCTTGGAACAAATCTTCTTAAATAAACTTTACTTATCTTTATTATTTCTTCTGATGAATTAAGGGTATAATAGATTCACTAATTGATATAATAATTAAGTGATTGACAGATACTGTCAAGAATTGTATAAATCAAGTGATTTAAAGGAATAAATTATAAGATGGTCAACATCATGAATTTCGGAATATAAATTTTTGTCATTTATTCTATATATTGCTCTGTAATCACATTGAGCTTTTTATATAAGGATTGATATATAATAAGAAAATATATTTCTACAGAACGATATATATATATATATAAGTGAAAAGTAGTTTGCTTGAGGCATTGCTTGTGCACAAATACGTCATAGTATAAAAACAAAGTGTTGAAATGATGTGATAAATGAACAAAAATTAGCAAAACAGACGAAGGTTTGTAGTTTGTTTGTTTTGTTTATTTGTTTGTTTGTTTGTTTTGTATATTTAATTATATCTCAAAAACAATCACAAATATAAATAAATGAATATGACTTTACTGCTTAGTATAACCGGAATGCTTGAAATCTTTAATATTTTTAGAATAGCATCATTTTATCAAAAAGAAAGAAATTAAAAGGATGTCGTAAAAAAGAAAGATATCGTAAAAACAGAAGCGGGGGGGGATTAGTTGAGAATAGGTATTAATATGATAGTAAGTCCCACTTTCCTCAAGTGTTCACCCCAACTTTTGCAAATGCAACTGCACAAAGACAGCATGCATCCCGACGATTCGTTCGCCACAAGTCAAGTACAAACGGACAAGTTCATAAAAGCTAGAAATAACTGTAAGAGTGAAATAACTGCACCCAAGAGAAGGCATACTAAAGTGGCCAGAAAACGTATCGAGAAATTATCAACTCGTGATTCTGATTTATAATAGTGAGGTTAATAATGGACAATCAACAATTCCAGTACTAACTTGCAACCGAGAAAGCTGATCTGCTTACCCGGCGGTTCACCTCCAGCTCCACTTTAGACCCCTCAAACCATTCTTCTTAAATTTTCCTTTGTGGACAAAAGACACGCTAGTGGATATGAAAATCACCTCTCCTTATGTCCGCTCTAAGGCTTGTGAGCCTGATCTCATCTCTGCCATACTAATTAAGAAATGCTTCGTTGAGTTATCCAATGTTCTCTCCAAACTTTTCAATAAATGTCTAGCTGGGTCTTCCTTCCTTGATAGCTAGAAAATTGCACCGGTTATACCAGTATTCAGGAATTCTGAGGAAATAATTGGCCCGTTCAATTATCGCCCGATCAATCGCCTACTCCACTTTTCTAAAATTTCTTAATCTTTAATCAACCAAGCGGAATGGGAACGTAAGTTGATGGTAACATTTAAGACTAAGCTCCATTCCTTTTAACAACTACAATAAACCTTCTCAACAAGCAATTGCGATAAGAAATAACAATCTACCCGAGAGCACATATTTCAAAGTACTCGGACTAACATTCGAAGGCAACATAAATTGGGAGCCTTGTTGCCACATCTGAGCTTAATAATATGTCACTAGTTTAGTTTGACACTTTTAGACAGGGTTCAAAGAAGAGTCTCAAATCAAATAGGTCAACACTATCGGCCAAACTCCAGTCCCTGTCTCATCGCCGCAATGTCTCATCCCTGTGCCTATTGTACAAGTACTTTAATTGAATGTGTTTTGTGAACTCATATCTGAAAACATCTTAAAACACTTTTAAAAAACACGAAATGAAACTGTTAAATTGTTGAAATTTACAATTTCTTGTAACAAAACAAATAAATATATTAATCCACGTTTTATTTTGTATATATCCTCCTTCGGTTTTTATCGCCGACTCGAGTTTGAAAGCGACTGCATGCTTTGATCAGGTAATCTTTATTTATGTCCTTCATTGCTCAGCTCTTCTTCCATCAGAGAGAATGTGATGTTATGAGGATGCTTATTAACTTCCTTTTAACGACGCCCCACACGTAATAATCAAAAGGGTTAAGGTTTGGTGAGTTGGGAGATCATAAGTTTGATGTGACATGATAAAAATTCTCGGCTATCCAATTCTGAGTTTTGAGAGATTTATGGGATGGTGTCGAATCTTGTGGGAAGTCATTAGCTACGTTGTCCATCCAAGGCTTAACAATAGTTTAAAGAATCTCGACATAGGCATCTACATTGGCCATAAATCCCTGTGAGAAAAATATGAGGAGGCATTATGTACCCATCGCTACTAACAACATCGAAAACCATCACTGTTGCTGAAAACTTCGTGTGCATAACAGATGGAACTTCAGTGGGCTCCACTTATAGCCACCTATCATTTCTTCGATTAACATTTGGATCCTGGTCGAAGTTTTTTGTCCGAGAAAACCAAAGACACGCCTGTCCTTCTGGATTCTTTAATTTGTTCAAGAGTCATTTTGCACTAATTGAACGATTCTCTTTTGTTGGCATGAACCACCTCGCCTAAGAACGTGATTTGTATCTGAGATTTTGATGAAACATTCCTTATTGTTCCTTCAGACACTTGAAAATCTTTGGCAGGATATCACATTTAAATCCTAGAATTTTTGTCAATCATACCATGCATCCTTCTTACAAATTTTTTCTTGTCGAAACAATTTGTAACATTCGAAAAAAATACAAAACATGATGTAATCATTTTTTTCTTGTTTTTGTATATATATATATATATATATATATATATATATATATATATATATATATATATATATTATTATTATTATTATTATTATTATTATTATTATTATTATTTACTATAATAATTATTAAGTACCCCCAGACACTAGTGTTTCATCCTTCCGGGAATCATCAGTGCAGGGTGTCACGATAAACGCCAGTCGAGAGACTCGAACCCCGGCAACAGAACTTATGTCTGGCTTCATTAACAAGGACCCGAAACATTCGGCTACCTATCAACCGCGAGAAATACAGTTGAAATTAAACATTTATTCTTATTAAATTATTTTAACTTCAGTCAGAGTGATTTGATCATTATATGATGATCTGTGCATATTAGCTAAGTTAACCGACTTTATTACAACTGAAAGTGCTCAACGATAAAAAAAACAAGTTTCTTAAAGGGGCTGGCATTATTATTTACTATAATAATTAGTAAATATCTACAGACATTAGTGTTTCATCCTTTTGGGAATCATCAGTGCAGGGTGTCACGATTAACGCCAGTCGAGAGACTCGAACCTCGGCAACAGAAGTCATGTCCGGCTTCATTAACAAGGACCCCAACCATTCGGCTGCCGTCAACCGCGATATATATATATATATATATATATATATATATATATATATATATATATATATATATATATATATTCACCTATATCGGCGCCACCTCAACTGTAATTAAGATCAGAATATCTAACTACAATTCTTCCTTTAACAACCAAAACCCCAATAACAAACAAGGAACTTCTCTAACAATTGTAATTTAAAAAACTTAAACCTAATAAAACTCTTTTCTCTATTAAATGGACTATCCTAAAAAATAGTTGTCTTACACCTCAGGCTCTAAGTCGTGTCACCACTGCACATCTGAAGCTATAACAATAATTACTCCCCCCCCCCCAAAGCAATAATATAATTAAAAAAATAATAATAATATAATAAAAAAGCGAATTAATCTCCTTTTGCAGACATAAGACTAAATTTTAATATAATCAATTTGAAATTACTTAATTTAAAATAACTACCTTAAAATCTCATTTCCATCGATTACAGATTTTTCCCTATCATTTCCTCAGCATTTTATGTTACGTAATTGTTTTAGTATATTCCTTATCTTTCTCCCATTTTCCTATTGATCAGCTGGTCATCTCCCTTCCCACCCCCCTGCGGACTCTGCTAGAATGTTTATGCATGTGTACATATATTTATCTTCTATGTATATAAAGACCTGCGCATCCATGCTCTGACGTGTATATGCGCTCTAATGCTTGTATTCATGTGTGCATTTGAGTGTGCTTATGCATAGATATATACATTCGTATGGGAGTTCGAGCGTAATCCTTTATATTTCTTCTTTTCTTTCTATTGGTTGCACTATGGCAGAGTCTGCAAGCGCCAGTTGCCCGCTTCTTCCTCTAATTACTATTTATTCTTTCCACAATCCCTACAATCCACAAAAATCTTTCAATAAACCCCTCTAATCTTCCAGATAAATTATTTCTCGCAATAAGCTTACAGTCCTAAATTCTTTTTAAAAAAATAACCCTTTTTAAATTCATGCTTTATCCTTAACACTGCCCATAATCCCACCAAACCGTATCCATTCTCCTATTTGACTTCACCCCCTATAGCCCTAATTACTATTTTTACAAAGATTGGTTGTCATGGCAATCCTTTACTCCACAGAATTGAACTGCCTTGAAGTTGGGCTAATACTCTCCTTCACCTTTGAATGAACTCAATCCGCCGAGTGATAACTTTCTACACTTATTCTTACAATCGCTTTCTTTTTGAATAACATCACAGACCGGACTTTTTTATCTGTGCTTATCCACAAAGATATTTATTTTTTTGGACCAGTAATAATCTCCAACAGCATGTAACGGGACTATTATAAACATGGATATTTTATTTCTGCCCCTTTCTTGGATTCACCGGAATTTAGCCTCAACAACCATGGGAACACACTGTCATGTGAAACCAATTTTTCTTTTTACCCCACTCCATCTGTTTCATTATTCTACATTTCATTTTCACGCCAGTATGATCTTTTTTATGCTTAGTTTCTTTAAATACTTTACAGGCAATTTTTTTTATGCATTTTGCTTATTCCTCCCTCTGACGAGAAGGAAAGTATTTCTTCGAAACTCTGCGTGTTAAGTACTTTCACCTCTATTTGTGTTTCCTTTCCGAATAATAAATGCGTTTAAATCTTACTATAGGGTTTCTCAACATACTTTATTAGACCTATTTACTTTATTAAACCTATGTACTTTATTAAACCTATGTACTTATATATATATATATATATATATATATATATATATATATATATATATATATATATATATATATATATATATATATATATATATCAACATAAGCAATATCAACAGTCAAAGAGTTTCTATTTGGTGTTTTGGACTTTGTATTATCCCTAATGACAGATGGAGATTTCAAAATTCAGTGCTCAACCCACAAAGGATGAGACGAGATAATTTATATAAAGTGATCCAGAACTGAAAAACCTCAAGGATAACTAAGTGTGCTCTAGAGTAGTTAAAATATTTTACCTTGGTAAACCGTAAGTCTAATAGAAACAAAAAAAGCTTCCCTGACAATCGGAAGACTTTTGAACTGAAGTTCCCTGAAGCTCGTAAATCCGGCGCTGGAAAACATTTCTTCACAAACACTCCTTCTATTTGTACAAAGCAGAATGGAGGACTGAAACACGTGATTTTGGAGTTTAATCTTTCAGTCAAGGCTAATATATTACTATTATCATTTAGTTTATTTTTTTCTATTTATTTTTAAAAAGAGGCCAGATCGCAATTCAAATCTATCGTCTATCACACTAATTTGCACTTACTGCTCAAACGATAGTATTTATTTTCATACGCGTTTTTCCTTTGATCTCTAAGAAATCAAAGAACGAGAAGTTCGCAGCGAAGATTAATTGGTGGGGTTTCGTCACAGGCCAAATAGAACCAAGTATCAGCCAGACGCTATGATTTACACAAGTTTCTGAAATGAAGAGAAAACTAAAAACACGCTTACAAACATATAAATGGAAGAGGATAGCAGATTTATGTCGTTCAGAGGGTCGATGTTGCTGGCAACCATACAGTATAGTTAATAGTCGAGATATCTAAAATAAATAAGATATACAAAAAAAAAACTTTTATAAAATACATTAAATTTTAATTTTCTACAGACCTGTATAGTTCTTAAGGTCTGAACCCGTTTAAACCTTTATAATTTAATTAAAAGATTTTGTCGATAATTGTTTTCAAATACAATTTGAATTGAATATGGCCGACCCATCCTAGCTGTTATTGGTGGCAGTGTTTGTCTCTGTTCCTTAAAAATAGTTATAAAAATGAGTTATCTTACCATTTACTCTAGATCTCATTGGCAAGCCCATCCAGACATAAGATTAGTAGTAGTGTAAACTTTCTTAGCTTGAAATAACCAACGATATTCCACAAAACATCGACCGTCATCTTTCATTGACTCATGTTTGGCTAAGTCAAAGTAGCGATAACATATTCAGAAATAATAAATCTTACAATAAATTACGACAATTTAACATGATACAATTTAATAAAATGTATACTTTAATACGTTTGGTAAACATAATAACATCGAGCTAATTATTAAAATAGATTTTCTTTCATGTAATATGAAAATGAGGTTATTCGTTGGATGTAGATGTCTTTTGAATGCATATTATATATAGAAACTATGCTGGAATAAAAGTGTATAAAAGTTCGTTTTCAGTATATGAACATTAATTTGTGAAACAGCGTATTTTTTATATTAATTAAATCGTGAAAAAACAAACAGACCAGAATATGACTTATTTATAATCAAGTAAGCAATGGATGCCCAGACGGTCCACAGAGTTTTATGATTATTAAGATAAAAAGAAAAGAAAAGAATTCTTCGAAAATAACTGAAAAGAATAACCTGATGAAATTATTAATTCATTTATTGCGGACTATTATCCTAATCTTTTTAGTTGTTCTTTCACGACGTTTCGGTCAACTATTTCTCTGGCCTTCGTCAGGTGGTAACCGCGACGGGAAAGGAACACCGAATCTCCTAACTGCATCCTCAGCAATTACTGCCTTCCATAGTTGTCCTCTCACCACGTTTTCGCCAAGTAAGCCAACAACTACGGAAGGCAGTAATTGCTGAGGAGATTCGAGGTCCCTATCCCGTTGCAGTTACTGCCTGGCGAAGGCCAGAGGAATAGTTAGCCGAAACGTCGTGAAACAACAACTAATAAAAGATGAGAATAATAGTCCGCAATAAAATAAATTAATAAATAATACTCATCTCAATAATGAATTCCAATTTTAAAAAATACTGATGAAGGTAGTTAAAATCTTGTGGGCTTTTTTAAAAAATCCAATAATATTAATGAAACAACTCTTCATTTGCCGGAAAAGACACATTATAATGTTTGAATAAAAATCTATATAATTATAAAACTCCTTGGACCTTCCGACCGCTCTTGCTTGAATCTTGTCTATCAAAACATTGTTGTCATGAAAACCAGCTTGTATTTAATAAAATGCACACTTCTTTCCACATATCTAGTTACTTGTAACTAGCTGACCGAAACATATCCATGACTGTGTAGCAACATATTATGGCTTATGTAAAAACAAATAAAGAGTATACCCTGTTATACTTCGGTATTGAGCACTTTTGTATTAACTTCGTTAAACTTCATATTGAGTACAAATAAATTTCAGTCTCTGCTTAACATAATAAAACATAGTTTCAATCATAAAACTATGTTTTATTATGTTTTGGTTTCAATTCTAGCTGATAGCACTGAAATCATTTTTTTTTTTTTACTTTTGAAATCATGACTTTATAATGGGGTTCAATATAATATGAAATAATTGACTCTGTAATAATGAATACGAAATCTGCGAAAATTAAAATGTCATATTTAAGCGTATTTTACGCCCGGGCAACGACGGGCGCCACTGCTAATATTATAATGACACTCAGAAATAGATCTTAGACCGAATTAAAAGTCAGGAAGTTTTAAAGTCTCTGCGAAAAAAAAATTGCAGTGATATGAACAAAATGAAGTTCAAGGTTACTGAAGGCTAGATTTTCTCATTGTTTAATTGTAAATTGGGATTTCTTTTATGAGTAAACCATTTACAAGGATTCAAGTTACGTGAGTTCAAACAAATTGCCGCAGATTTTAAAAAAATCGCTTAGAATTTATGGTTTTACCGGCAGATATCCCTACAGTTCAGGTGTTTATTGCATAGGAAAACATAAATCTATGTACAGTAAAAAAAAAAAAAAATGAAAAATAAAGAAGTACTTGTGTTTTTTTAACGAATTAAAATCTATTAAAATCTACTATTCTTGAGCAACTTTTTCCCCATGAAGATAAAAACCTGAATTTTATCTTATAAAAAGCAGAATAAAATAAAACGTTTTCTACTATTTTTAATAGAATTTTGAATTAAAATTTTTCGAAACCACGCCATTCACCGCCATTTTTATCTCGATCGATAAAACATTTAAATATTTTTAAAATGTTTTAGAATCAATTAATGGTTTTTTGTCCTAATAAGATTTGGGATGATTTGCTATAAAAAATATGCAAAAATATTATAATATAAGTACCTGAATTTCAAATGATTCCAACTTTTTATACCATTCTATAGATTTGCGTAGCGAAATTTAAAAAAAATGATGATAGTCTAAAACAAACTACGGAGGCATGGATAGGACTAAATAAACTTCATTTAGCCATGTATTTTTAACGTTTGATTTGACGATTAAGTGAAGGGTTCAATTCTTTTTTCATAAGCGATAATGCTCCTTATCTTGAGTTGAGCATATTGGGAAGTGATAAACGATATACCGTTAGCGTATCAAGCGATGTTCTTTGTGTAAACAAATCGAGCTTATATATTCGGACGATGTCAAATCATCGTTAATTCATTACCCGCACAGCAGCTGCCGTTTAGCGAAATGGTGAGACCCCTTGACTGTCGTACGGGCGGTCGGATTTCGATCCTGGCTTGAAGTAGTTGTCTCTCTAGCCGCACTGATGAGCTGTGATACAGCGAAACAGTACTGTATGTGGTTGACTATATATATATATATATATATATATATATATATATATAGTTAACCACATACAGTGTATATATATATATATATATATATATATATATATATATATATATATATATATACTGAAGATTCCCGAAAGGATGAAACACTAGTGTCTGTGGGTATTTAATTATTATAGTAAAACAAATAGTTATGACAGCCCCTTTAAGAAATTCGTTTCTTATCGCTGAGCACTTTCAGTTGAATTAAAGTCGATCAATTTAGCTCTTATGCATAGATCATCGTATAACGATTAGATCACTGTCTGACTGATGTAAATGAACATTTAAAATTAAAATGTTTAAATTCAACGTTATTTCACGCGGTTAATGGGAGCCGAATTGATACGGTCTTCGCTAATCGAGCGAGATGTCTCGTGTTGCAGGTTTCGAATCGTTCGACTGGGGTTAATTGTGACACCCTGCACTGAAGATGCCCGAAAGGATGAAACATTAGTGTCTGTAGGTATTTAATTATTATACTAAAAAAAACAGTTATAGTACTATAAAAATAAAATAGTTATAGTTAACCACATACAGTAGTATATATATATATATATATATATATATATATATATATATATATATATATGTGTGTGTGTGTGTGTGTGTGTGTGTGTTGTCTACATAACATCCGAAGTTAAGCAACGATAAGGCTGGTCAGTACCAGATCGGTGACCATTTTGGTAATGTTAGGCGTCGTATGTGTTGAAGAGAACTTCTGCATCTAGTATCACGCTTGGTCCACCATAGGTGAATTAACAAGAAATTGCCGAATAGCAAAATGCTCAGTAATTTATCGATTTTTTCCTTTTTTTTTGTATCGATTCTTCAAAGCATTTTCTAATTAATGGTATATTAGCAACATTATGCTCACCAAAAGAAAATTATTAATTTATTTTCAAACATTTAAAAGTGGTGTTTTTCGTATAAATAATGAAAATATATATATATATTTTTTTTGCTAATCTGAAATAATAATTATTAACATATTCAACGAATTTCACATTTCAAAAAACATTCAAAATTCAGATTTTCAACTTTATAATCTGATACGTGCGCAGTTGTGTTTTTTTTTTATCTACATCCTCCCCACAATACAATATATTTTGTTCAGTTTCAGCTGATTATTTTAAGCATATTTGTACCCACAAATAAAGACGGGGTAGGTTACGCAAGCAAGTATATAAATATCGATTATAAATTTCATTCTTCAGTTAATAATTGGTGAAAATTTTGTATTGATTGGATAATTACTTGATTTTTGGTAGATTTTTAAAGAAAGACTCCATCAAAAACTACTTCCTACCTTCTTCCGTTTTTGGCCGTGCCTACATAAATCTGTTTCAGGGAAGTCATTGAACCAACCCCTCCTTGGGGTTGAAAAAACGACGTAGAGGTCAGCTTAAAACCTGGCTAAGAACAGTGAAAAAGGGATACCGAGCTAATCGCGGGCTTTTTTGCCACTGGAACCGTGATAGGCTAACACTGGTACTTGCTATTGCAGTCGACTATTGGTCAGAATTTGTTCAGGACGCGGTAATTAAAACCTAGCTAAGAACAGTGAAAAAGGGATACCGAGCTAATCGTGGGCTTCTTTGCCACTGGAACCGTGATAGGCTAACACTGGTACTTGCTATTGCAGTCGACTATTGGTCAGAATTTGTTCAGGACGCGGTAATTAAAACCTAGCTAAGAACAGTGAAAAAGGGATACCGAGCTAATCGTGGGCTTCTTTGCCACTGGAACCGTGATAGGCTAACACTGGTACTTGCTATTGCAGTCGACTATTGGTCAGAATTTGTTCAGGACGCGGTAATTCTTTGGAAAGAGTCGGCCTAACCGTTACAATGTGGATGCCGAAACAAGTATAAGTAATCCTTTCACAAAAATTCTTGATTGTCGATTAATCCAACTTTAAGCATTTTAAAATGAATTCCTCCAAAATCAAATTATCCTTGACTACAATCAATACAATTTTAAATAACATTTCAAAAAGTGACGCTTATTTTATTGATTTAAACACTATTTAACTGACAATTATTTTTATGATAAGAGATATATCGTTTTATTTATTTGCAGAATACTTTGCTCACAATATTTTTATTAAGAGTATTCACCCTGACAAAGGGAATATCATTTTTGACAGTGAATTATAGCGGTTGGTGTAGAAAGCGTCGTGGAATTTCCTCTTAGCTCCGTTAGTTTATAATTATCTTTCCGATTGATACCATAACAAAAAGCTTCAGAAATTCCAGAATTTGTACTTTTTGTACTTTTTTTTACTTTTATATGCAAATGAAAGTTTTAAATGCAAATGAAAAAAGTGTCTGTTTGCTGTTCAACTGCAGATATATTTAATACTAAATATCGGAATGAGCCACGTATTACACCAAGAAAAACTGCAAGCACAACTTTCATTCGTTTTTTTAAGATAGCAATCGTCCGCGACCAACGCCGTAATTAAGAAAAAGTGTATTTTAACCTGAGATATCTACAGAGTTATCCAGACATATGAAATGTAATTAATTACTATAAGTAAAAGCAGTAACAAGGGTATTGATTGGTTGGTTGTTTTTGTTTTACGGCATATCAACCTTTTTCGGGTTATTTAATGCCGAATCCAAAGATTTTGAAGAAAATTTTTTTTAATAGAATATATTTGTTGTTTTCACATCGGTTTCTATTCAACCCATAGTTGGGACCCTAACAGGTACTACCACTCCGGGTCAGAGTGGACCTGGGAGCAATGGTAATTAAAGGGTGGCTCCACACTCCCCAAAGCCCACAAGCTGGGGCCTCACCACTGGATATAGTTGAAGGTCATATCCAGGACCCCCATTGAGGGACTTTACCCTCTGCAGGGGGGGGGGGCAGTCGGTGTATTCTAATGCCCCACCGACAGGGCCAACAAGGGTATTGAAGAGTTCCATTAGTTGTATTTTTCTCTTGCGGTTTCATCTTCTCATCTGGATCATGAGTAATCGTTTCAATGAAGTTTTAATCCAAATATCAATTAGAACACATTATAAATATTATATTGTTATAAATTCAATTACTTATCAGATTCACACTTTGGCATCTTCCTTAACATTCGCTATGCATACACAATTAGATAAAATAATAGAAATTCCTTGAAGACACCCAAGAATAAAAGAGGATATCAATTCGAAAATCATAAATCGAAAGAAAAAGATAATGAACCTCATCAAAACGGAATGCACTCAAATTAAAAAGCAGTGAACAAACGTCTGAGGTTATAAACACTAATACTGAAATATCTCAAATGAAATAGTGCAATAGTGCTGTAAGAACTTAAAAAAATAAACAACCTGTGAAACTAATTACCAAACAAATAACATCGAGAAAGACGGGCGTGTAAAGTACCTCAATATAAAGCGAAACTAGAAAATGAAATATAAAGTTTCCGTTGTTTATTTCAAAATATCCAAACATCATATCAAGAATGACGAAGAAAATGTGAAATCAGAGATGTCCAAACATCTCCGTACAATAATAGAACATTTGAAACAACGAGTGCAAGTCGAAGAACAAAGGATCATAGGATGCGATATATAAAATATAACTTTTATGATTGGAATATCATCTTTAAAACAGACGCAACAAAAGTCAGTGAAATAAATAAAAAAGATAATTAAAATAAAAGAACTGCCGGATGGAAATAAAGTTGAAGAGTTCTGGAAAAATGTCGATTTATATAACAAAGAATCAAATGGTAAAATTGATTGAATCAAATGAAAAACAAGAATGTATCCAGTCTAAAGATACGTCCATTCAATATACTCTTAAGATGCGTGGATTCAATCTTCGTGTTTAGCGATGAAAATTTTATTTAAAACTAGCAGAACCCATGTACCGGCAGTTCCCGGTGGAAGTATGCCCCCACCTGTAAAAAAATTAAACTACAGCTGCTAGTGGGAGCTACTGCCGGTCCAGTAAAATAGCGGTAACTGGAGCTGTTGGCCAAAATGAATGTACCGTGTGAAAGTAACAACATTATAAATCCATTCTTAACATGTGGATTAGATTATGTGATGTGATTCTTCTATGCTTTCACCTAACATGTCAAATAAAAGTTGTGTGGCCTATTATATTACAGGTGTTACTGTCCGCCAGTAATCTATAATGAAAATAAAAGAATGAACTAAAAATTAATTATAACTCAGTGTATTTGTTCCGGAGGGAATATTATGTCACTAGGAAAAAAAAAACAACCAAAAACACTACGATGAACCTGAACAATTATCCCTGTAGCCTTTAAATTTTTCATTTTCACTTTGTCGTGATTTTTTCGGTGATTATCATCGAGTACAGGTTTACTTTTCAGATTAAAAAAAAAATTAAGGTAGTATTTTTAATGACTGTAATAGTCGGGGATCAATTTGCAATGATAACATATTAATAACTCTAATTCACACACATTTTCCCACGTCAGTTGTTAATGTTGCCCTTAACAATTAAATGGTTTGCTTTTTTGTTGGTAAGGTGTATACATTTTTTTTTTCGACGGTAATTTTTTAATGTGTAAACTAAATGTGTAATCTATGATAAGTTCCGTAGATATTTGCGAAAAATTTATAAGGAAAAATTTAAATGCTAGTGCAGCATTTACATGGGAGTGGCCAAAAAGTGGGTTCTTACTATAGTAGAACGTTATAATTCCAAATTTAAGCTTGTAAGCGCTGAATATTCGCGGAAAATTTCCGAATAAGTAAAAACTTTAAAAAATAAATGGCAGAGCCAGAATTGTTCAGGTCCACCAATTCACTTTTTTTTCTTTTAATTTTTGGTAATTTGAAAGTTATGCGTGTAATCGATGATAATCGCCGGAAAATAAAGCATGAAAAACTGAAAAGGTGAAATCTAAAGGCTATGATAAGCATTGCTCAGATCCGCCAAACCATGTTAGGGTGTACCTGAACAATTGGACCCTCCCTCCCATTACGAAAGGTGACCTTTTTTCAACTATTTGTGCGGATTATTATCGATTAGACCCTCGGTTACCATCAAAGGCTGCACATTTAAAGATTTGGAAAGGGTGTTTCTGTTTCACATGCAACATTATAATAAATATGAAATAAAAATGCTATATATTTACAGATTTGGAAGGCAAAATTTTTTGTGTCAATTTTTTGTGTCAATTTTTTGTGTAGTGTCCTTTTATAATATGGTAGCTTAATATCCAGGCGATAACAATCTGCAGAATTAGTTGAAAAAAGCTGAAAAAGTAAAAATATGTAAGCGGGTGCTAATTGTTAGGGTGCACCCATGTTTGTATTACGGAATGTGTTGTATCAAAAAAAAAGAAAGAAAACGAACGTATGGAGTGTCTGTAGTGCGAGGTGTTTTCACACCTCGCACTACAGATATGGGATAAAAATACAAGCAAAAGGTTTAAATTGAGGGAAAACTGTTTTGTTGTGGTTTTCGACGACGACGACGACGACGACGACGACGACGACGACGACGAAGGAGAGTGTTGTATTGGACAGAGTGTTTTAAAGGTTCTAAAAGAAAGCATAATGTTAAAATTTGCCAAAGACGGTATGTAAACTGGAGTAAAAAAAAATAAAGGGAACGGAATACCAGTATTATATCATATTGTATTATATAATGGATATATGTATTACGAGGTGTATATATAATGTATATATGCATTACGTGTTCAATGGTAAAAAAAACTTCGATCACAATGACTGTGTAATTTGTTTGTTGTTTTCTTGGCGACGACAACGCCAAAAAAAGTTCTTATAGTGGATAGCGTGTTTTAAACTTTCTAAAACGAAAGCAATAGACTGGTTATTGAACATTCGATTGTATTTTTTGATTTTTCATGACTGAAATGACCTATGCGTTAACTGAACTTGACGCTGAGCGAAATAATATCTCTTAGTGACGCCATATTTTAGTAACCGTCCGTTTATAAAGTGAAGAACTGGATTTTAGAATATGAGAATTATCAGAGCTCAGCCATTAAGAATGGACGGACTTTGGCGAGGGAGGCTGTATTATTTCTGGATCAGGAATTGGAAAGATTGTTAGATCTATGTATGAATGAAGCAGTTACGGTCTGTGTAATCACAGAATCTGTAGAACGTGTAGAATTCCTCCCGGTAACCACTGATAGCAATGGTAGGACTAAATATTTCGAGAGAAAAATAGGGACTCCTTCCTCTAACGATGTTGCGATTGTGATGATGTTGCTCGGAGAATGCAATGTAGTATTTTATTATCATAACTGCGTGTGTCTGAAATGGTGGTCGAAAGCTAAATAAGAGAGTGTCTATTAGGCTAGATGTATTGAATTTGTATGTGGCATTTGTTGTTGCAAACCTACGATACTTTTATCCAGATTGGAATTCCTGTGGCTGCTTTATTAATACGAGTAAAACCTAAGAGACTAATAAAAAATATTATTAAAAACTTAAACGTGATAGACCGACTGGCGGAATTATTAGACGCATTTCAGGAATAGGGTTCCTTTCTAAAACCTCCCATCTGTGGAACACATTAGCAACCAACCGCTTTCCTGTAGATTACACTTTTCTCAGAATATTAAAAAATGGTACTTACCTGAAGTTGCGTCTGGACTTATTAAGTACTCATGCAAAAAATTATACATATATATATATATATATATATATATATATATATATATATATATATATATATATATATATATATATATATATTAACACCGCTGTTTCTCTCTAAACGTATGTAAAAAAAAATAAAACTACCAAAAACTATGTATTACATTCGGTGTGTGTATCTGACACAAACGTGTATGTAAAATATACACGCAGTGCCATGTTGTCTCGTGGTGTATGTACGCAGTCATAAATCGTGTCTCTTGAATGTATGTATAAACTCTACTGTTGCCATTTTGTCAAATACGTATCTCTCCAATGTATTATCAAATACATTGCCATTGTATGTGTGAAGGTGTTTAACACATTCAAATAGATAGTTCAAAGTAAACGGGGCAAATATCAAAACATGGCCATTCTTTAACGGACTACTAACCTCTTTAAAGTTTCATACTTTTGGTTACATTCACTTTAGCTTTCTTTTATTGTCTTCAAGTCTTGGAACAATCTGCTTTGCTAGATTTTAAATCTCAGCTGTAGCGTCCTATAAGCGTCCAGGACGGAAAATAGGTTCTCTCTACCGTGTTAGAAAGCTACTAACACCAGAAAGTATCCTGTAAGGCCACCATTCGCCCATGTATGGAGTACTGTTGTCATATTTGGGCTGGTGCATTTGCTACTAGTCTCTCACTCCTAGACAAGGTTCAAAAGAGAGTCGCCAACCTGATAGGTCCTGAAATGTCATCTAAGCTTCAGCCTCTGTCACATCGACTAAATGTAGTATCCCTCTGCCTGTTCTACAAGTATTTTAACGATGCATTCTCCGACGGACTACAAGCACTTGTACCCCCTCGACGTAAATAACCCCGACAAACTCGACAAGCAGCTAAATCCCACCCCTTCACAGTAGAGATTCCTTGATGTAAGAGATTCTTCTACTCCAGTAGTTTCTTCCCCAGGACCGCTAGACTTTGGAATTCCATTCCAGGTTCCTGCTTCCCCAACGGTACTGGCATGCAGAAGTTCAAGTGTAACGTGAACCGACATCTTGCTGCCCAACTCCCCACATAGTACTCTTGTAGCTTATGTCCCTGATAGGTAGATAGCCCCCTACATCAAAGTGGCAATGTGCCTTGTTTGGGGTGAAAATGTAATTTAAAAAAAAAAAGTGACGACCTTTCTCGGGCGAATCTCCCCGGTAACTGGAAACTTTCCTCGCATGCGATTGAAAACTATTTGACATTTCATTTACAATTTTTTGCATATTTGTGCTTATCGAAATATTTACCATTATCTGTCAAATATTCACTTGCCTTTATTTTGTTCAAATATTAAAACCGTATTCAAACTAGCTAACGTAACTGACATTTTTCAATTTGTAAGATGTCAAACATGGTCGTCATCAAATCCGTTGTAAAGTTTTTCTATAAAATCTTCTCTATCAGAATTTAAGTTGTGTTCAATATTTTCAACCTATTATAATATTCAAACATCCACTTTATCCTCGAGAGGCTTTTGGACTTGATAAGTGGGAAAATGTTTTAAAAGAAAATGTTCGCGCCAACTTTTTTGTCTATATATAGGATATTACCAGATTTTGTCATAAAAATCATTAAAGGTTAAAACCTATAAATATACGTTTCCATGTTGAAGTAAGCAACCAGTAATTAACTACGGGAGGTCAAGGGTGGAAATCTGTAGCTGGCGGTGAGGCTTTCAAAGCTAAATCTTTGGCGTGTACGGGTGCCGGGTGGATGAGATATGGGACAGATGTTGTTTTTCTTCTTCCTTTAGTGGGGGGAGTAATCTTCAACTTGCCTTAGCATACAAAAACGCGTGTATAGGACAACTAATTCCCTCAAGATCTAACCCATACATTGGTAGATACGAATAGAACTTTAAAAAATAAATAATAATTTTTAAAAAGACAAGAAAATAGCTTTTTCATTTCATGTGTTATTTAATCATTTTCTTCAGATTACAGACTTTACAATTCTTCTGGCTTTTAACATCGCAGAGAAGTAATAAAAATACACTTCTCCCAAAACATTCGAACCAGTGACGCCAAATTAGAGTATTGTGGATCTGATTCAAAATGTGAGCATAAAACTATAAACAAAGAACTGGTGAAAATGAATGTTACTTTCGTTACAATAACACCGAGACCGTGCTTGAATCTTGTAAGGCAAAGGTGCCTCAAATGAAATTTCACATGCAGATGTCACCCAAACTATAATTATTTCACTTCGGATCTTTCAGGAATGCAAGTATCACTTAAACAAAATTATCCAACATGATTGAAAACTGTGACAAAATTCTTAAATGCTTAACAATAAATGATTGTTAGAATATATATATATATATATATATATATATATAGTCATCGAATCGACATACTGTCCTGTTTCGTTGTATGACAACTCATCAGTGCCGCTAGACTAGCACCTCTCCCAAGCCGAGGATTGAACCTAGAACCATTGTGTTGATAGTCAGCAGTTTTACCGATCGATTCTCGGGAGGAGTGCCAGCAAATAACCTCGTCAAATGTCTATTTTTTTTAAAACAAACATCCGTCCACCAGGCTTATAGCGCTCAACCCGCTTATTTATAAACAAACATGTTTATAAACACACACACACACACACACACACACACACACACATATATATATATATATATATATATATATAGAGAGAGAGAGAGAGAGAGGGAGAGAGACAGAGACAGAGAGAGAGAGAGACGTTATTTGTTTTTGTTTTTGCGATACGTTTCGAATGAATTCAATTATTTACGAAAGTGTGTTTTTTCTACCTAAATGAGAGTTGGGAATAATTTCCCCTTTAACCAATTTGGTACCCCCATATAGGGAGCGGCATATATATATATATATATATTATTTTTAAAATATAATTATTCACTGACACGTGTTTCGTCGTCTACGACTCATCAGTGTCTCTCTCTCTCTCTCTCTCTCTCTCTCACACACACACACACACACACACACACAGGGTGATCAAAAAAACAAAAAACAAAAGCTAAACGAGGCCATCTAGAACATATGCTGTAGAACGGAGAAAAAAAGGCCAAAGACCCTAGTGTTTTGATGTGATGTTTTGAATATAATAAACTAGTTATGACCAAAATTTCATTTCATTCGGACAAAACACTAAGAAACGAGGCCTAATTAGAGTTGGGGCCCGTTTTGGGGGGGGTCACCATGTATATATACTGTCTGGTTAAACTACAAAAAGTGACAGAATGCTTTATAATTGTGTTATAAAATCTATGTATCAATACAAGATTTCGTCGATAATCTGTACAATGAAGCGCTTTCATAACAGCACGTATCTTGGACGGGTTAATCTTCCTACACTGAAGGAAGTGTCAAGAAAATATCAACTTTACAAGCGGCCTCCAGTCGTTGATTTTAACGACCGTAGTTTTTTCAAGTAGGTGTGGCCGTCCTTCCACATACAGTGCATAGTGTTCTGAAATAGTCAGCGATCTGATACCAGAATCAGAAATCAAATAAGAACTCTTATGTCGTATGTAAATGAAACGCTCGTTTAATCTTAAACTATGATGAACGAGTGACTCAATCAAATTCCACCCAAATTAATCGTACATTTTGTAGGTTTATTCATTATTATTTTGTACATCTCTTATACAGGTGTAAAAAAATTTAATTGACGAGAAAATGATGTTTTTAATTCGTGAACATAATAAAGAGCTCCAAATCACGTTACTTCTACTTTCGCAAATACTGCGTTGGAAACTCTACAAACTTACTAATAATAGTTTGCTCGCATTTTTATGAATAAATATAAGCTGAGGAGAGTCGCAATGATGCTGGAACAAACTGTATAACCTATGTGAAATAAAGTAATAGCTGATAAACGGCGATGCATTTTACAGACAAAATACTGTTAGTTCCATAGACAAAAAATATTTGTTTCGCAGATTTAAAATATAGAAGCGACCATGTGAACTACCGTTAATATATCTTTAGAATTATGGCAAAATATTCCACCCACTGTGGATTAACGTAAGAGGGGCAAACTATACTTCATGATTGTTGGGAAAATTCAAAGACGGAAACATGAAAAATTATAGAAGAATAAAAGACAAAAGGCTTTTCAAAGGCAATTGCCGCTTCGTACACATGATAAGGATGTAGATCAACATCGAACACACCAGTGGTAACAAAGCAAAGACGAACAGAAGATATTTCTCGATGATGTCAAAGACAAAAGTATAATTAACTGAAACAACCAGGTATTAAAGGTGAATCAGGTTCAAAAACGCTAATTCAATTATGAAACTTTTTAAATTCTGGATTATCTTGTCTTTATATAGACGTTCAAACAAAATGTTTCAAACATTGATATTCGCGATTCACATTTTTTTGTCAAATGCCTCTTCAGCGTTGGCTTTCAGATTTTTTGGTTGTCATGTTTTGAAAAAAGATTTTATTAGCAAAGCTTCCTATTTGAAAATTTCTTCAGATTTACATTGAATTTGATCTGTTTGGAGAACTCGTTATAAGGTTTCAGTTTGGAAGGGAAATTTTGGGGAAGTCAGTTTAAGGTAACTGTTTTAGGTAATACTCAAATGCGAGGGTCACGTGATATGATAAATACAAAGAAAACAATGCATTTAAAAGCATAACTTCACAAAAGAGATATTTTATATTATGTTTTAAATGAAAGGTTTAGTCCATGCAGAACAAGAGGGACTCATTAGCTGAAAACCAGAGTCGATAATTTAAAGGCCGTGTATTATCAACGGGTCTGAAAAATTGTAATCAAAATTTTCTCATTCAATTATATAAATTACATTAAAAGTTATTTTTGAAAAGGTCAATGTTCATCTGTTTTCATTGTAGAAATTGCAGTGAAAAACGTTAGGAGTATTAAAATGAATAAGTTTATATTTTTGTTTTCGCAGATGACAGTATGAAAAATTTAATGCGTTTTATGTGTGTGTGCACACGCGCGTTAACATCAAAGTGCGTATGCTTATGACTTAATCAAGTTTCGTTGAATCATATTTTCTTCTTTAATATTGAACCTTCTTAATTTTAGATATTTTATACAATCAAGTCATGGAATGGATTTTGATGCAAATTGAAATTTGGTGAATATTTATTAATTTATACCTAGCATGTATTGTTAAAATTGCATAAACTTAAAAAATATTTAGATTTTCACGAAATTTTTTCACTCACTTTTTGCATCCATTTGCTCCAAAATAAATTAAAACTAAATATAGCCTATAATACTCACAGTTACGCTTAGTATATGTGTTTCAAAAGTCATAATGATCGGCTTATTAGTTTAAGAAGTTACTTTGTACATATAAAAATGTGTGCATATTCTTATCATAAACTAAAAATCCGATCATTATGAATTTTGAAAACAACTGTTACGCATAAGAGGACGGAATGTGGGCTATATTAAATTAAATTTAGTTTTCAGTAAACGGATTAGAAACTGTTCGCAAAAATTAAGATGCTTATGATTTTTGTGAAATTTTTACATCAATTAGTAAATATTCCACAAATAACTCGCCCTGACGGCATTCCTATTATAGTGCTCAAAAAGCTTCAACCAGAACCAGCGGCTATACTTACAAAGTTATATAAGCGTTGTCTTAAGGAGAATTCCTTCCCAGCACCCTGGAAAACCTCAGTATGTCCGTATTTAAAATTCAGGTAATCGCTCATCTCCCTCTCAATACAGACCAATCAGTCTCCTGTGCGTCATGAGTAAGTTGCTAGAATCTGCGTTGAATAGAGAAGTAGTCAACCACCTCAGCAAAAATAACCTTCTCAGTTACATGCAATTTGGTTTCCGTTCTGCTAGATCTACAGCTGATGTGTTAACAGTTATATCTCATAGGATTAGCGAATCTCTCGATGAAGGCTTCCTTTCTAAGGTAATTGCCCTTGACATATCAAAGACTTTTCAAAGACTACTCCACAAAATCTCCAGCTACGGTATAGCTGGAAACGTTTTTTTCAATTATTAAATCATTTCTCTCTGATAAGTTCATAAGAGTAGTGGTTGATGGGCAAAATCTGAAGCGCACGGTATTAATGTTGGCGTCTTTCAGGGATCTAACTCTCTTTCTGATCTACATTAATGATCCCCCACATCACATTCTAGGAGATCGTTTGTAGACATTTATACTGACGACACTACAATCTATGGCAGCACTTCAAAAGCCGTAAACGACCAAGTTCTCTCTGATTCTCTCTCCTCTGATGTTGAGCACGTGGTTCAATGGGGAAAGAGGTTGCTGGTTAATTTTAATGCATCTAAGACCAAACTTCTATCTTTCCATCATCAACGCTCTGATCTCTGTCTGGCATTAATTGAAATGAATGGCTCTCATGTTGAGCTCCATGTTTTGACAAACTTCTGGGTTTGACCTTTACTCTTGGTCTGAGATGAAACACGTACATCAAATCCATTGCCAGGGCTGCTGGGAAAATGGTGGGATCGTTCTGCCGTTCCAGTAGATATCTCACTGCTGATACAATTCTCTACGTGTATAAGAGCCAAGTGCGTCCAAGGATGAAGTACTGTTGCCACATTTAGGCAGGAGCTGCTAGAAGCAGCTTATCCTGCCTTGATAGAATTCAAAATAGACTTCGTAGCTTAGTGGCGTGCCCTTTTCTCTTTCCTGCAATCTCTTTCCTACTGAAGAGACGTTGCGAGCCTGTCTCTGCTTTATCGTTATTTTCATGGCAAGTGCTCGTCTGAGCTCCAATCTATGGTTCCCCCATGGCCTGACTTTCACGAAAAACACGCGTATATATGAAACCACTATCAATAATTTCCTCCACTCTTTATCTGTGCCTAAACCTAAACGTAGATTCTATGAACAAAACTTGTTTCTACACGCCTGTGGCACTCTGTTCCGTTTTCCTGCTTTCCAGCTGACTACAATATGGTTGTCTTCAAGTCCAACGTGAACAAATTTTTGATAAGCCACCCCCTTAAGTAATCCAATTCACACAATTCCCACTACAAACGATTACTATGACATGTTCTTATTGACTACTGTACACTCATTATGTAACGAGAACGATTCGTCCGGTGTCCCGTCACAATTAACCCTTGTCCTAGAGTGGCCTTCGGGCCTTGATAAGTGGTGACTCCTTCGTAAAAAAAATTAGCTTTTATGAAGTAATTAAAAGGTTTTAGAATGCATAAAATGGGCACGACGTTTCATTTGAAAATGTAAATATTTCAGATTTTCATTGAATTTGATTTAGAATCATTATAAATCAAACAAGATTTACTGAATTTTAAATTATTCCTAAAATCCTTTAAATTTAAGATTTAAGTTTTAGACATTTACACGAATCAAAACAATTTAATGGATTTGGATCCAAATTAGAATAAGGATTCTGAACATAAGGTTTAGTATCATTATATTCTGATTTTATTTTTTGTAGAGGGGACATAAAAGTGTAGAAAACTGTTTTCATCAGAACATTTATCAGAACACTTTTTAAACGACTATCAACGCGATGGTTCCAGGTTCAGTCCTTGGCTAGGGAAAGATGCTAGTCTAGCGGCACTGATGAGTTGTGATACAACGAAACAGTACTGTATGTGGATGATTGCATATATTTTAAGGGTAGGGCACTGTCGTAAATAATCTCATTCGCTACTTAAGTGGCTGTAAATGCGAGGTTCGCTCTTTGTAAATAAAAAGACAAGCGGTTTGAGCACTATAAAAGTGGTGGACGAATGGCGCCCGCAAATGACCTCAACAAATAACTATTTCGAACAAACATTCTAAAAGAGCAAAGTTTCTGTCAATGTATGAATACTTTAAAAGTGATGTGCCCAAAATAGCGCAGATAAACTCGATAGATGTATTTCCTTTCAACTATATTTATACAGAGGTAAAAGATCAATAATTGTGAAATTATAGATCAACTTCAAAAGAAGAAACAAAACAAAATCAGAGTAAGTGTACGATCGTTTCGGAAATGATATTGATTTATTTATTTATTCAATATTGACAAATAAAATATTTTTGAATACTGTCTCCTCATCAGCACAAATGGGGGAGAACGAAAAACCGTCAAAATGAAACTAGGGCATTGGAGTGAGTATGGCGGGTAAACCTAGTAATTATTTAGAAAGAAAAAGAAAGACTGTGTAGAAATAATGAACAAATTTTTTTATATTTTTAAAAATTTTATATGGAGTTTAATTCTTATTTTGTTTATATAAATATTAGATATATTTCTAATTATATTTAATGTAAATGAGTATATATAGGAATTCTTTTAAAGACAAGTAATGATATAATGCCTAGGTGAAAAAATTAAACTATTGTATAAATGATGTTTAAAGAGGCAAATAGTAACAATGAGAAAAAGAAAGAATTACATTTTGACCTTAAAATAGGATAGGAGTTACATGAGGGAAAGTTAGTTTATATCAAACTAGCAGGACCCGTTAACCAGCGATGCCCGGCAAACGGCTGCCCTCCTCCCTTGCAAAAAAGTAAACTACGGTGGTTGTTGTTGTTGTTGTTGTTGTTGTTGTTGTTGTTGTTGTTGGTGGTGGTGGTGGTGGTGGTGGTGGTGGTGGTGGTGGTGGTGGCCAATGCCGTCCCTGAACAATTGTGGACACTAGCGGCCGTGGCTGAAATGAAATAATCTAGCTTTCATTGGCGATTAGTGTTGGTTTAGGACGATAACCTGCAGGTTCAGTTTGAATCTAAATAAGAAGCAATTAAGGGAATGCGTAAATCGGTATGAATTGATAAAATTACGAAACCTGCTCCATTAGAATAATAACTGAAAGTAAAAACAGAAGTTTTAGAAGTTAGGGAGTCTCACTGTATATGAACTGTTTAGAATGATCGAAATCAGTAGTAGCAGTCCTAGCTGTTTCCGTTTATTGTTCAAGTCTTTCGCTTCTTTTCAACTCTTCCACAAATAGTATTAAATTAAATTCCAGTTTTATGACGTCTTTTTTTTAACGTGTAAAACAAAACAATTGCGACTTTTTCACTTCGCTTCTTTGAGTATTGTCATGTTAAGAAGAACGGCGTTCGGAATAGACATCCCAACATCCCTATGTAAAGAATGGCTTTTGGAGTAGACAACCCCCTTGGGGGGATAATTCCCCCAAATTTAACCATCATAATCGTTTTCAGCATAACTACCCGCAAATGTTTAAAAAAAGAATTGGGGGATGGCAGTGTCAGTAGAAGAAAAGTAGATTTGTTTATCACGTGCGTGCTAACAAACCTGACAGACAGTGACTTACAGTACATAATACAGCTCTTTATATCTCTATAAGTACTTGTCTCTGCAAATTTTGAAGTGGTTTCATCATCATAGTTGAAAAGCAATAAAAGTCGTCATTCAAAAGAAAATTGTGGAGGTGAACTTAATACACAATTTTACCCCCCCCCCTCACAAAAAAGTTCACGAGTGCGCAATTTCGAGAATCAGTCCGGAAAAAAAATTAAATGAAATACTCGACAGTATTCAAAATTGGTGAAAACACAAGTATATAACAAACAAGTGTTTCTGTATGCAATGAAATTTACGTTTAAAACCATAGCGTAGGTAATCGGTGTAAAAAATCTAATCGCCAACCGGATTAGTAAATGCCAAAAATAAAGAAAAAAAAGAAAAAAAGAACACATGTTTGTTTTTCAGGATAGGTTTTATTGAGGTGGATAGTGCCGTGTCGTTATTTTGTACATGTTTACATTCTCAAACTATTGCTGCGTTTACATTTTTGAGTGTTCAGCAAAGACGGAGAAGACGTTATGTATATAAAGTTTTTTTTTTTTTACTTGTGCACGTTTGTTTCAGTAAATAAGATTATCAGCATTTAATTGTGTGTTTATGAGCGGTTAATATTTTTGTATTTCTTTTTTGTTTTTTGATTTTTTAGTACTAGTATCTCATGTGGAGAGCGACGCCATTTTTGTAATCTTTTAAAAGTGTTCGTTTCATTTTAGAATATGTGAATGACGGATTGCAGCCAATCAGAAAGAACGCAACATAACTAGCGAGCCGTTAATATTTAGGATTCAGAAATCGGAAATAATATGTTATGTCTATGTGTGTCTTAGCCAGTTAATATAGAATTAGGCCCGGTGACAACTGATAGCGGCGAGATCACTAAATATTGAGAGAGAAAATAGGAACTTCTTCCTCTGTAGATGTGGAGATTGTGATAGTATTGCTCTGCGGATGTAATGTAGCATTTTGTTATCTCGAGTGAATGTGGCAGAAATGGTGGTCGTAAGCTACATAAGATAGTGGCTATCAGGTTAGATTTATTGAATTTGTGTGTGGCATCTGTTGTTGCAAACCTATAATACTTTGGTCCAGGGGAGGAATTTCTGCAATCAAAATATATGAGGAATTAATATTGTATAACTGATTTACGGAATTATTTTATGGCATAAGATAGTATATGATATAAGCAAAGGTAAAAGAATATTTAGAAAAAATAAATACCTCTATAAAAAAGTGATCCCAAAATGTTTTTTAAAGTCCATAAGTAGATTTGTGGATGAATAATACTCCACGTTAATCTTATCTTTGCGCACAAAATTTCAAAGACTTATCGTTTACAAGGAATATTTCTTAATAATTGACTCGAATTGTAGTAACGTTATTTTTCTAATATATATATTTACCATGAACCCCACCAATCAGTACTATATGTCCATAACAAATCAAACCACCGAAAATCTATATTAAAATTAATAGTCCCTAATGTTTCATTAAGAATCTTAGATTATCTTCTAATATGTCCATATTCAACAAAAACACAAAATATTATAACGATGCCTTTAAAAATCTGGGATATAAAATGCAAATAAAGTACCAAAATAGAATGGATATAAATACACATAACATATCAACCCACAAAAGATTACGAAGTTTTATCCAAATGCTATACGAAACCAAATTGAACCATCCACATCAGTCATTAACACTACTAAATCCCAGCAACATGCCAGCAAACGTAAAAATAGACATAGGGATACCCTGTGGTTTAATCCCCCTTACTCTAAGATTGTTAAGACTAATATAGCTAGAGAATTCTTCAGAATATTAGAAAAACGTTGACCCCCCATAAATACAGTAAAGTATTTAATAAAAATAATATAAAAATTTCTTACTCGATAATGCTGGCCTTAAACCAACAAATAATTAGCACTAACTACAGAAAAATTCAAAAAATACAAAATATTAATAACTACCCTATAACAAACTGTAATTGTAATAATAATAATAACATATGCCCTTAAAATAATAATATATGCCCTAAAAAAATCAGTGTAATCTATAGCTCCACAATTATAAAAAAATTAAATGCTACTACTAATAATCTAGAAATAGTGGCCTCTAATACTACACAAAACAACAATAATAATTATCCTGAGACACAGATTAGCACTAATACACAATCTATAGACAGCGATACCCCTATTAATTCTTCCAACAATTTAGCGCAACCTAACATCTTGCATAATAATACAACCACCAGTCCAACAAAACAATTATAACTCTAAAAAATCTAAGGCTTTGTACATTGGATCCACATCAGGACCCAAAAATATAGAATCTCTACACACAGATACTCTTTTAATAATAGATCCTTGAAAAAAAAAAAAACATTAGCAAAATACATATGGTACCTGAAAAATATGAGAATCCTCTTTTACTATAAAATGGGAAATATTAAGCTCCTTGAGGAGATATAAACCTGGGGATAGATTCTGTAGTTTCTGTAGATTTGAATCTCTGGCAATACTGAAATTCAATGGCATGTTTAAATCTAAAAGAGGAAGTATTATCCAGATGCATACATAGCAGATGGTCTTAATTTAATAATTTTAAACCACCCTAGAAAAGAATTAGACATTAAACATAATTTGACCAAAAATGGATTAGCAACTCAAACTTATATTATTTTTACTAGCCATTAATTGATATCAATATCATTAACTAGCAGAATCTTTATAAAAATAAACAAAATACATTGACATTTATCCTTTATCACAGTATTATTTTTGTTGTCCCCCTTTCGTTATAATTTAAAATTATCTCCCATACATTAAGGATAAGCGAAAAAGGCATTTGCTTAAAACTTTGATCTACCAGATATCTCCCTTAAATTTCCGTTATTTTACATTTTTGCTTATTCATCCAATGTTCTATTTTTAAATTTCCGTTATTTTAGATTTAGAAAAAAAATGCTTATTCATCCAGCGTTCTATATTTTTAAATTAACATTACTACCATTTGAGTGAATTATTAAGAAATATCTTTTGTTAACGATTTTTGAAATTTTGTGCTCAAAGATAAGATTAATATGGAATATCATACATCCATAAATCTACTTACGGACTTTAAAAAAGCACACTGGGACCACTTTTCTATAGAAGTACTTAGTTATTTTTTTTAAATAAAATTCTTTACTTTTGTTTATTTCATATATTATCTTATGGCATAAATATAATTCGTAAATCAGTTTTTCATATTCTTTTAACATCACTTAATTCCTCCTTTAGACTAGTTTCATTTATTATTAGATAACTTTCCCTTATATAAATTCTATTCTATTTAAAGATCAAAATGTGATTCTTATTCTTCTCATTTTTACTATTTGGCCCTTTATAAATCATTTATACAATACTTTAATTTTTCTGCAAGGCATTATATCATTACTTGTCTTTAAAAGAATTCCCATATATAGCCATTTGCATTAGATATAATTAGAAATATATCTAATATTATTTATATGAACAAAATAAGATTAAACTCCATATAAAATAAAAAATGTATTAAAAAATTTTGTTCATTATTTCTACATAATCTTTCTTCTTTTTTTTTAATAATTTCTAGGTTCACCGACCATACTCACTCTAATACACTAGTTTAATTTTGATGTACTTCCCGTTTCCCCCCATTTGTGCTGATGTGAAGCCAGTATCCAAAAATATTTTATTTGTCAATCTATCTATCTATATATCTATCTATAAAACTGAACGTGTCTGTGCGTCTGTGTGTCTGTGTTTTACATCATGTGTGTCTGTCTGTGTGTCCGTATACATTTTACTACGCAATAACTCTGTCAATTTTCAGTCTACAGACTCGAAATTTGATATACAGGGTACTGAGATTTTGGAAAATCTTTGTAATCCGTTTTCGGCCAGATATTTGGCTGTTAAGGGGTCAAAGTTCAACAATTTGACTTTTGAGAACTCTACCAAACTCCTCCGACAGTTTTGGGTCAAAACACTTGCAATTTTAGATATAGGTTTCTTGGACATGGATCTAGCTTAATAACTAAATTTTAGCCAAAAACAATAACTGTTAAGGGGTCATAATAGGGGTCAAAGTTTAAAAAAATTGACCTCTGCGGTCTCTACCAAATTACTCAGACAATTTCTGTTCTAAAAATTTGAAATTTTACATAAATTCAGAGATAAATTCAGCGATAGGGCAAGCTTTTTAGTCGGTTTGGGTCGAAAATATTTAGTTACCAATATATAAATGTATGTATGTTTGCATGTCTGCCTAAAACTTTCGACAGAGTCTACAGATTTTTACAAGACCAGTATCGTTTTGAAATTCGACCGTTCAGACGACACATATCGAAAAATTGGCTAAAAACATTAATATCTTCACCTTCAACTGGGCACTTTTCTACAGGGAGGTCGCTTTTTTCGCCGATATTTTCGAAAGTCATCCTCTCCTTTCGATTGTCTAGCCTTAATTAAAACCTACGTCATTTTCGATTTGACGGTGGTCGTAACAGCAAAGACGTCATGTTTTTCCCCGTTCTTTTCCTCCTTCGGGGTACGGGTTCGAGCCTTCCTTACTACAACAATTTTTTTTTTTTTTTTTTGCTCAACACGCACATCCGAACACTCGGGCAACGCCGGGCTGAAATGCTAGTATATCTATAAAAGTGAAAGTGTCTACGTGTATGTCTGTGTGTCTGTGTACATTTCCCTACGCAATAACTCTGTAAATTGTAAGTCTACAAACTCGAAATTTGATACACAGGGTACTGAGAGTTGGGAAAATCTTTGTAATCCGTTTTCGGTCAGAAATTTGGCTGTTAAGGGGTCAAAGTTCAACGATTTGACCTTTGAGAACTCTACCAAACTTCTCCGACAATTTTGGATATAAACAATTGCAATTTTAGATATAGGTTCCTTGGACATGGATCTAACTTAATAACTTAATTTTAGCCAAAAACAATAAATGTTAAGGGGTCATAATAGGGGTCAAAGTTAAAAATAAAATTGACCTCTGCGGTCTCTACCAAATTACTCAGACAATTTCTGGACTAAACATTTGAAATTTTACATGAAGGGAATTCAGAGATAGGGCAAGCTTTCTAATCGGTTTGGGTCGAAAATTTGAGCTATCAATATATAAATGTATGTATGTATGTTTGCATGTCTGCCTAAAACTTTCGACAGAGGCAACGGATTTTCACAAGATCAGTATCGTTTGAGCTCGACCCTTCAGACGAAAAATACCGAAAAATTGGCTGAAAACATTAATTTCTTCACCCTCACCTGGGCACATTTCTACAGGGAGGGGTCACTTTTTTCACCGATATTTTGCAAAGTCATCCCCTCTTTTCGATTGTCTAGCTTTAATTAAAACTTATGTCACTCCCGGTTTGACGGTGGTCATAACAGCAAAGACGTCATGTTTTCCCCCGTTCTTTTCCTCCTTCAGGGTACGGGTTCGAGCCTGCCTTCCTACTACCACTTTTTTTTTTTTGCTCCACTTACACTTTCAAACACCCGTGCAACGCCGAGCTGAAATGCTAGTATTAAATAAATAAATGAATATCATTTCTGAAACGATTGTACATTTACTCTGATTTTATTTTGTTTTTCCTGTGTTAAGCTGATCTATAATTTCACAATTATTGATCTTTTATCGTCTGTATTAATATGTATGTGTATGTGTATATGCACATATATACCCATTAAAACAGGCAAAAGTTACCTCCCGTCGACTTGACGCTTTATTCCAAATTGTTGGTTGAATATGGTTAAATGTGTGCTTTTTTTGCATTAGTACTAATCCACATTAATTTCTATTAATCTCTAACGGTGCACTAACGGATACCATAATGTTTAGTTCGCTGCACCTGATCATCCGTATAGAATTTCAGCAATATTGGTCAAGTAGTTTCCGAGAAAACCTGGAACAGACAGACAGATAGACAGACAGACAGACTAAGAGAAATATAGAGACTGAGAGACTGTTTTGCACGCTTAAAATATACTGCCTGGTACAATGATTTTGGAGTTTTCTTGGAATCTCTAAGCAAAAATAGATTTCTTTGTGGTAGAAAGTTGCTTCTATTAGAGATTTCCTCTAATCCTCGCGTGTGTGCGCATGCGCGCGTTTGTTTGTATACACACACATGCTGCTTTCGTCATATATATATATATATATATATATATATATATATATATATATACTAGCAAAAGTACCCATCGTTGACTAGGTACAAAAAGAGCCTACAGAAAATGGACTCTGATTTATGAAAGTATGATAGGTTATGAAAAGGAAGGTTTGTAAAGAGATAGCTTCGAATTTTGGAGTATCAAAACCAAAGCAAAATATGATGAAAGTAAAAATAAAATAGATAAACCCCATAATTTATTATACCATACCTGTTCACACTGAAATACTTATCACAATATTCTGTGGATCTATATTAAAAAATCTTGTTAAACCTTGTGACATATTTCCATTCTATGGAAGTCAGGCGCGAACGAACACTCCATAATTTCTTCAAACTGAAACATAATCATCAAAGTATACTTACGCAGATAGATATGAAAAGTCTTTATTAAAGTTTGTGCCTATTTCCATTCTATGGAGGCCAGGCGCGGATGCAGACCCCACAATTTTATTATATCATCCCTATTTAAGTTAAAACATACTTATCAAAGTATTCTTATGTAAAGCTTTATCAAAAACACTTGTAAACGTTTTTGTTTTTTTTTTAATTTTTTATTTCCATACTTTGTGGTCCAGGCGCGTACACAGACCCCACAATTTTAATGAATCATCATTATGCCAGATCAAACATACCCATTCCTGTGTCTCGATACATTTTCTATCATTATATGTAATCAGTTTTCTATAATAATCAACCATATAGGAGCCTATTCGTGACCAGACACACAGACGTTCAGCTTTATATATATATCGCCGATTCGCGCATTGTTTTTCTAATACGATATTTTCGCACAGATTTCAACTGTTAAAAACCTGGAGCAAAAGACACTCGATTCCTTCAATCATAGTCACAACTTTTGGTGATATGATCTTTTCTGGCAATAAAATACAGGATGCAACGTAAAAAGAAATTTTCAACTTTTCTCTTTGAGAATGAAACCACCACACACGTGGAAGTGGATGCTTGTATTTCCGTTAATTCTATTGATGTCAATGTGATCATACGTCTTCATTTCATCTTCTTTCGAATGGAAAAGTTGAGTAAGTAGAATGGGCAATACACACACACACACACACACACACACACACACACACACATATATATATATATATATATATATATATATATATATATATATATATATATATATATATATATATATATATATATACTGTGTGTATGTGTAAGGTTAGTGTGAAAGAACCTCAACAGGGTTCTCGATTATTAAGAAAAATACAAAAATAATAGCGTAATAAATATTGTGCCATCCACATATCGCAACTACATTGTTCGTTTTAGTGGCGTTGACTCTAACGCCATTTCCTCAAAGTATTCTATGTATGTATTGGCCAGTACGAGGGACAATGACGATCTTATTGCCATACCTTCTCCCATCTTATATAAATATATATTAGATCCTATCACGAAAATGTAATTTCTACACAAAAGGTCAACATCTCCATTATATTCTCACTTGAGATGTAAGTGCATTCCTTCAAGTAATTCAGTTTGTCCCATACAACTGTCAGAGTCTCATCAGTGGGTAGTTTCGTGGACAGAATCACCACTTAGTTTAAATGAATGGAAGTATTGCTTTTCCCGACCAACAATATGGATTTAGACAAGCCCGTTCTACTACAGATACCCTAGTTGTAATCTCTAAACGTATATACCATCCACTGGGAAAAACAGGTCGATTTTTCACTTTTCTCAGAATATTAAAAAATAACACTTACCGAAATTTGTGTCTGGACTTATTAAATACTCATGCAAAAAATTAGATCAAATGCTTGAGCGGTTTTTTGAACGTTTTGTATCAAAGTCGTAGACAAAAATATACTGAAAATTCTTCATTTTTGCAAGGTTTGTCTTGAATATTTGTGTGAATACCAAAAGATTTCCATATTTTAAATCAGATGTCTTTTTATTTCATAAAAATAATTTAATTAATAAAATAATTTAAATAATCTTCAAATTTAAAATTCGCACCACCCCCCTTTTCATTTTTTTTTTTTTTTTTTACTTTTAGGGTCACCACTTATCAAGGCTCTGTGACAACTCTAGGATAAGGTTTAAGTAATGAATAGATGTTCTGCACTCTGTCAGTACTCCCTCTAAGAACGAAATTTTTTGTACAGGTAGCGGATCGCGGCGGGAGTGAGATACCTCCTGGAGTGGTTAGGGATCTGATGTATTTCATTTCAGATTCCGGGTAAAAATAAGTCCCAGAAGTTTGTCAAAACAGGGTGCTTCATCAAGGCAAAATATGTTCATTTCAATCGGGGTAAACTGGGGATATAAGCGTTAGTGGTGAACAGATAGCAGTTTGAGTTTGGATGTATTAAAGCTGACCAGCCATTCCTTACCCCATTGCAGCACACGTTTAAGGTCAGAGGAGAGAGAATCAGAAAAATTCTGATCATTGTCGGCTTTTGTAGTGTTGCCATGGATGGTAGTATTGTCTGCAGAGATGTCAACAAATGATCGAAGAATATGGTTTGTGAGGTCCTTGATAAAGATAAGGAATTGAGTTGGGCCCAATGTAGATCCTTAGGGTATGCCAGCAGTGGAAAATGAACATTACTGTGACCAACGTATTTCTGCCCATTAATGACCACTATAATAAACCTATCAGACCGAAGGGATTTAGTGCTTGAGGGGATATTTCCAGCTATTCCGTAGCTAGATATTTTATGAAGTAAACATTTATATCAGACACTATCAATTGCCTTAGATATGCTAAGAGCTACTGCTCTAGAAATGAAACCTTCATCAATAAATTTAATGATTCTGTGTGATATCACAATTAGCACATCAAATGTTGATCCCACGGAGCGGAAACCATATTGTATGTCCCTGAAAAGGTTATTTTTGTTGAGATGATTGACAAGTTTTCCATTTATCATAGAGTTACATTAGCAAACTGTCTTTTCATGTTATGAATTAAGCAGTAAAATTTCAATATCTTTAAATTGATTTTTTTCTGTTATAAGTGAAAATATAACAAACAAATAAGGAAAAGACGAAAAATTATTTTGATAAAGCTTAATATATAGAGTCAAATTGTTCCATATAAGAGCCCTTAGACACAAATGACGGTCTCAATTTCTGACTCCAAACTTTGGCTGTGATGTGTCGATGCCTTGATTGAAAACAATATAGCGTTTGTGATGCTTCCGTTGTTATCTTTACTCCCCATCCACCCTGAAAATGTGAGCGCAAATCTGGCAAGTCAAGCTTGTTCCCATTAAATAATGATTTTCAAAGTTCAGAATCAGAAAAATCTTCCGTCATTGGTGGTTCAAAAATACCACACAATGTCATATCTATTAATTGAATCCAATGAGTTGCATTAAAATTAATATTTAGTATTCTTTTTAATCGTTTCTTGGTTGAGTCTCCACTCCTGAAAGTATATAAAAATTAATTGAATATTAAAGAATTTCAATGTGTACTGCTTTAATAATTATGATGAGATTAGATAAAATCTTAAAAATATTTGTATAAATTGGAATAAATAATTGAGTCATCGATACATGAATAAATGTTTACTTACCTAATGACCAAAATTCTTTTTAAAGCTTCTTCTCTTACTTCAACTTCCTCAGATTGACCATTGAATATAGAAGGTTTTCAGGCAGTAAACAAAATGCATTACCTTGTATGTTTTTAATGCAATCTGCTGGATTTCATGAGACTGCTCCTTAATTCTCTGGCTCATATTAAAAATGTGCAATTGCTGATTGTGGAATTTATTATTATTTTTATTTCAAACCAACAAATGGCATACACAGTTACAATGTGGGTATGCATCACGAGTCCATAAACACATGAGTTTAATGTCTAAAGTAATCTTTGGTCACAATTGCGATCATTTATTTCATCAATTTTCAAAATTGAATCCAGAGAACTGCTAATAGTGGAAAATGATAAATCATGAAATCATTTGAGCATAATTTCCCCAGGGGCCGCTGAATGTTGTAAGGCCTTTTGCACAACCATCCATGTTTTTAAAAAGAGCCCTGAAAGGTAGTTCATTATGGTGCAAAGAGCAACCAACTATATAAAGATTTATTTTTAATTTTTTTTCTAAAATTGCACCTTCACAACCTGCGTTGGTATTAGTGTTATCAACAAGGATAGCATTAATAGCCTTTTCACTGTTGAATTCATGCAAAACCCATCACTTGCTCTGCATGAACAACAGCTGTTGCACCAGTGTTAGGAAGAACTCTGTGTATCAGATATTTACTTTCATGTGGTGTCTCTATTGTAAAAGTTAAATGGTGTTCTGGTCCCTTACGGTTTTTTGTTTTCTTTTCATAGTTTTCTGTCCATTTTCCTCCACAATTTCTTTATAAAACAATGTATCCTTATCTATTCTCCCATCAACTCCAATGCATATCAGATTGTCCACATTTTCATTATGTTTTTTTTTTGGGGGGGGCAGTTGTTTTCACTTTAGTTTTTGTCTTGTCCACTTTACTTTTATCAATAAGAATATTGCTTATATTACTATTGGGTATAAGAAGGCACATAGCCTGCAAATCCAAGAGCAAGGCATTGGCAAGGCTGGCTCCAAGATTAGAAGATATGCCCCCCCTGACTAACTGAAGAGCATATCTGGGAAATTTAATAAGACTATAAGGCTCTTTTAAATGACTCTTTGGCTGCAAATATTCTTCTTCTAGTTCTTCACTTCGAGAAGATGAGTAAGAGGGGGAGGAAATATTACTCTGGAGATTTGAAGTTGAAGATGTTGGTGATGAATGTACATTTTTTATTAACCCCTCTCGTTCCCTTTTACTTTTTTAATAGCACTTTTATCAACTGGACCAAGCTGAAAAGTACCTTTCGATCCTATTTTGCTCCTCTGATCCTTTAGGTATTTACGGTCCTCAACTGGAACCTGAAAAAACAGGTTTTACTTATATTAAAATACATCTAAACAGATTAATATAAAAATTAGTTTGCATTAAGATATGGAAATTGGTTTGGATATAAGATTATCTCACAAAGACATTAGAAAAAATAGAAAATAACTTACCTTTTGTTGAAGAGGACAGGTGCAAATAATGTGCCCAAACTGCTTAAATAAATTTGATTTAAAAATTTGGTGCCTATGCACTTATGCTACCGTGCTATTTTAAAAATTCGTATTTTCAAGTTAAATTCGACGTTAAATAGTTTTGTAAATAATAATGTTATTATTTCAGCACGGTAACATAAGTGCATAATTACAAAAAAATTTAATAAATTTGATAAAATTTGAAATAAATACAATAAGTTAAAGTACTGTTAACTTACATTAAAAATAAATCTGAGTTCGGCTTGTAAAGTTTTTTTTAATGAATAAACACTATCTTTTTAAAATAGAAACAATTCAGAATAATTATATACGTTGTATTTTTTATATTTATGTTAATGAAAAGTTGGAGCGATATTTAAGGAGAAAATTAGGTGCAGAGATAATTCAACAGATTATTAAAAGCGTAAACAGTAAAGATAAAAACGCACGGGGGTCGTAATGTCAACCGGTGATTCCGTATAATTACGCAACAACTAAAACTTCCATATATATAGATATTTCTAAATTAAATCAAATATTGTAACGTTTTAATTCATTTTTATTTTTTATATTTTCGTCTAATCTTTAAAAAAGCGTAATAATAAGCTTTAAAATATTTATTATTATAATGTATTGTATTTTTTCTTTTTTTGTTAATACTCGGATTTTATTTAAGAGATATGTACCCGGATTGACACCGATATCGTAATAAAAATCCGAATTTATTTGGTATTTAAGTTGGAATGCTCAACAAAATACAAAATTTTAAAGAAAAATATTTCTTGTGGTAACTTTTGACATTATTTTGCAACTTTCTTCAAATACCATTTTGTGCAGTTCCAAAATCGACCTACCCTAATATATATATATATATATATATATATATATATATATATATATATATATATATATATATATATATATATATATATATATATATATATATATATAAGGCTTGGCACGATGGTCTTCTCAGGAAAATCAGACCATATGGTATTACTGGACGAATGCTTAAAATAATTAAATCCTTCTTAAATAAGAGAAGACTTCATGTTGTCCTCGATGGTCATACGTGTAACCAATATGCAGGTATACGTCAGGGGTCGATCCTTGGACCTTTAATTATTCCTGATATGCATAAATGACTTCCCTGATAAAATTGTCTCTGAGATGGGTATATTTGCTGATGATACCACGCTTTATAACAGGCACGAGGGGAAAATGAATGAACAGTACCAGAAATCCTAGAGGAAGACCTCCAATCTGTAGTAGAATGGGACAAAAATGGAGGGTAACATTCAATGCTGCCAAGACTAAGCTTG
>NC_136487.1:97044452-97046952 GCF_053919585.1 Euprymna scolopes
ATATATATATATATATATATATATATATATATATATATATATATATATATACTAGCGGGGGTACCCGGCATTGCCCGAGTGTTTGTTTCCGGGACGGGGGGGGGGAGTTTTAAAAAATGTTATGGTAGGTAAGTAGGAAGGATCAAACCCGGAGTCATGAGTAAAAGTAGGAAAATAAAGTGTGAAAAAAAAAACCATCTGCAACGTTAACAGTTCGGCCACCAAGAAAAGTCCATTCTAGTTGTTTAGGAAAAAAAAAAAAAAACGACTACGGTAGGACGGCGCGAACGTGAAAATATAATGTGAATTGTCCAGCACGCTAACCACTACGCCACAGAGCACTGCAGCTTAGTTTAGTGATTTTAAATAACTTCACATGAAAGAACTACGAAGCCAAACCGGTGTTCTCTTCTCAACTGTTCCTTGTGAACGATCCCCAAACGGTGTTAAGTGGTGGCAGGGGGGGGAGGAATTTATTAGAGAGAAAATATTTTACCACTTCCATTGATCTTAACCGATTTTGGCCGTGACTTTTCAGCAGAAAAAGTATAGAAATCTAAGATTATCGAGGAATTTGAGAAATAATAAGCCTATAACACACCTCAGATATTGTTCTGCCGTTTGTGCATATTACATTTGCATGAAATATCTTGATTTTTAATCCTATTAATGTCAAAATCAGACGGGAAAAAATGAGTTCATTTTATTTATATAGATAGAAGAGAAGAAGATAGATAGAAGAAGAAGATAGAATAGAAGATAGAAGAGAAGAAGAAGAAGAAGAAGAAGAAGAAGAAGAAGAAGAAGAAGAAGAAGAGAGATATACCAATGTGGCTTTCTGAATATTTGGTCTTGCAGCACACTTTCGATTTAATTTTTATCCGTTAATATCCATCTATTGATGGATCAGACAGTAACGACGCTGAAGAAATAAAGAACGACTAAGGCTGAAGCGCTAAACGTTGTGGTTACGATTCAAGCGGATGGTATCCAAGTAATTTTTTATATAACTTTAGAAATCATTACTGTATATTGGATGATAATCAATAGAGAATTGGTTCTATAATAATAAATATGAAATCTGCATGAATTAAAATATATTTATCCGTATTTTAAGATCAGACAACGTCGGGCAGCCTGCTAGTATATTTATAAAAGTGAGCTTGTTGGCAGAAAAGTCTTTACCCAACTCCTTTCTAAATATTTGGTTTTCAAGCCTGAAACTTAATATATAGGGCAATTGGACTTCTGGAATACGTTTGATTTGGATTTTAGCCGGCAAAACATTCTTCTAAGTGGTCAAAAATTGAAAGAAAAAAACAGTTGTCCTTGGCAGGAGTAATCAATATAAATTAGAGTGACAGAGAAAATCGACTTTACAAGAAGCAGAACGAGCAATGAATTAAATATATGAATTTCAAGAATTTTTTGATGAGATCGAAAGACCACCTCAAGAGCAGGGCTATCAATAAGTTTATTTATAGTGAGCTAAGTTTGCACTAAACGCAATCCACTTTTCGTGTATGGTATAGTTTTCCAATGGCGCACAAAATGAGACGATTATTCCATACCAGTCACTCAGGTTTGATATTTGGAGTTTCCTTCTCCTAGATGGCTTACCACTACAGTAATTAAAGAGTGCCATTCCACGCCTGTAAAGTTTTTATGTGTTTGCATTTTCATGTAGTTTTATATCAAACTTGAGATAAGTTGCTTTTCTAAGCTGAGAAGCCTCATCTGCCTCTTATAAAAAAAATAGATGCTAGTTGATAGTTGACCGTTGGTTAGTTCGCCTTTTGAAAGGTATTGTTTTTTTTTTTTTGTTTCCTATTAGGAGATTATCACCCTCCTCACTAAACAGAGCTGGTAGAGGAATGAGTTCAGCCGCCTATGACCGACGTATATAGTACTGAGTTACATGGTACCAGTATCATAAGACCTGACTCTAAGAGGTTTGTCAATCTATTTATCTATTTATATATGTGTGTATGTATGTGTGTGCATAATCGATATATATATATCTATAATATAAAGCTGAACGTGTGTGTGTGTGTGTGTGTGTGTGTGTGTGTGTGTGTGTGTGTGTGTGTGTGTGTGTGTGTGTGTGTGTGTGGTCACGAATAGGCTCCTATATGGTTGACTATTTTAAAAAAACTGATTACATATAATGATAGAAGATGTATCGAGGATCAGGAATGGGTATGTTTGATTTGGCAGAATGGTGGTTCATAAAAATTGTGGGGTCTGCATTCGCGCCTGCCTCCCAAAGTATGGAAATAAAAAATGAAAAAAAATAACGTTTACAAGGTTTTTTTATATAGATGTACATAAGAATACTTTGATAGGTATGTTTTAACTTAAATATGGATGGTATAATAAAATTGTGGGATCTGCGTTCGTGCCTGTACTCCATGGAAATATGCCACAAACTTTAACAAAGACTTTTCATTTCTATCTGCGTAAGTATGCTTTGATAATTATGTTTCAGTTTGAAGAAAAA